>NC_087214.1:19547779-19565279 GCF_015104395.2 Macrobrachium nipponense | reverse complement strand
GTCGAATAAGTAAGAGCAGGAAATACAATCAATCATGTTTTGCAGGTGGTTGCAAAACCGAGATTATTGCTAGGTAGGGGAAACTGCACACGGGAGACTCCTCCCACTGGGAAAGGACTCTCTCTCTCTCTCTCTCTCTCTCTCTCTCTCTCTCTCTCTCCTAACTGAAACGCAATTTTAACCTTTTTATAACTTGCCTTTTCATAAAATTCTTGAATTAAGAATGGACATTAGCTACAATAAAATAATATAATTTACTACATTGTATTTCCTAACCATTCAGTACATCTGATAATATTCTCATGAATCGTGTCCTCTTTGCGCCTTGAATTTCTGAGGAGAGCAACAATGACACAAATTCTCAAAACTGATGGACTGCTCGGATTTCAACTCAAGAGGTTTCATTTTGAACTGCATATTTTTATTAAAAGGTGCACAGATACATACGTACATATTTACATACATGCATGCATACATACTACATACGCCTCGAGATTTAGGAAATCCAAAGTATCTTTAGTGAGAGAAAGTTTTATTCTTCTAGATGCACTCAATTCCTTCCTCTAGGAATAGCCTTTGGAACAGAGAGAGAGAGAGAGAGAGAGAGAGAGAGAGAGAGGAGTCAACATTTTGAGCACCCAATTCATGCTTCATAAACTCCGACCGTTTATTAATAAATCTTAATTAAAATAACTTTTATTAATAAATCAGATTTAAAATACTGTTTATTAATAAATCGCGATCAAATTGCCTGGCATTCTTGTACGGCCAACGCACCGATCCGGATAAAATTCGCTCGCGTCCGGACAAAATAATAATAATAATAATAATAATAATAATAATAATAATAATAATAATAATAATAATAATAATCAGAGACTCAAGGCGATACTCAAGTCAAACTCAACGCGGAAATCTGATAAAGCCATAAACACATGGGCAGTGCCAGTAATCAGATACAGCGCAGGAATAGTGGAATGGACGAATGCAGAACTCCGCAGCATAGATCAGAAAACCAGGAAACATATGACAATACACAAAGCACTTACACCCAAGAGCAAATACGGACAGACTATACATAACACGAAAGGAAGGAGGGAGAGGACTACTAAGTATAGAGGACTGCGTTCAACATCGAGAAACAGAGCACTGGGGCAATATCTGAAAACCAGTGAAGACGAGTGGCTAAAGAGTGCAGGGAAGAAGGACTAATAAAAGTAGACGAAGACCCAGAAATATACAGAGACAGGAGAATGACAGACAGAACAGAGGACTTGGCACAACAAACCAATGCACGGACAATACATGAGACAGACTAAAGAACTAGCCAGCGATGACACATGGCAATGGCTACAGAGGGGAGAGCTAAAGAAGGAAACTGAAGGAATGATAACAGCGGCACAAGATTCAGGCCCTAAGAACCAGATATGTTCAAAGAACGATAGACGGAAATAACATCTTCCTCCCATATGTAGGAAGTGCAATACGAAAAATGAAACCATAAACCACATAGCAAGCGAATGCCCCGCACCTTGGCACAGAAACCAGTACACCAAAAAAAGAGGCATGATTCAGTGGCAAAAGCCCTCCACTGGAGGCCTGTGCAAGAAACATCAGCTACCTTGCAGTAATAAGTGGTACGAGCACCAACCAGAGGGAGTGATAGAAAACGATCAGGCAAAGATCCTCTGGGACTATGGTATCAGCAACGGATAGGGTGATACGTGCAAACAGACCAGACGTGACGTTTGATTGACAAAGTCAAGAAGAAAGTATCACTCATTGATGTCGCAATACCATGGGACACCAGAGTTGGAGAAAGAGAGGGAAAAAATGGATAAGTATCAAGATCTGAAAATAGAAATAAGAAGGATATGGGATATGCCGGTGGAATCGTACCCATAATCAATAGGAGCACTAGGCACGATCCCAAGATCCCTGAAAAGGAATCTAGAAAAAACTAAGGCTGAAGTAGCTCCAGGACTCATGCAGAAGAAGTGGTCATCCTAGAAACGGCACACATAGTAAGAAAAGTGATGGACTCCTAAGGAGGCAAGGATGCAACCCGGAGCCCCACACTATAAATACCACCCAGTCGAATTGGAGGCTGTGATAGAAAAAAAAATCAAAAATAATAATAATAATAATTAATAATAATGAAGTGAGCAGCTTTGAGGGATAAAATAGAAAACAAATGTTCACTTTGACCAACTAGTATATCAGCCTCACCGAAGCTGGCCGATAAATCTCCATGTTTTGTTTAATGGAAACTAACTTTATTTTTACCGCTAATTTAGAGTAAGTGAAAATCTTTGATTCTCATTTATATGAGAATCAGTGATTCCTATTTGTATGAAAATAAATGAAAATCACAGATTTTAATTCATATTAGAATCACTCATTCTCATTTATATGAGGTTATATGAGAATCAGTGCTTCTCATTTACAAGAGAATAGATTAAAATCACTGATTCTAATTCATATGAGAATAAGTAAGAATCGGGGGTTTTGCATACCATAATATTCCCCACTGTCTCATAAAATAAAAGATTTTGAATATTATCTTATCTTCGTATTTGCTGCATCGGGAATTAAATATAAATAACTCCAATTCTATAGGATTACAAACAAACTTTCGCCAGATATTTATGCCTTTGGAAATATGTAAATAAGTATTTCATGAACATTCATTTACCCCCCCCCCCTTCTCCCTATTAATGCTATTATGGAATAGTGTTTGTTTATCAGAAAGGGAAGTGGTATAAATCATTCCATCACATCGAATCATTTATTGTTATTTATCACAATAGGGACCGCATTAGTGCATAATGACCTTCGCTTCATTTAGGTAACGATTATTCTCTCTCTCTCTCTCTCTCTCTCTCTCTCTCTCTCTCTCTCGTACAATTATCACTTACTATTTATTTGATTACTAGCAACAGTTGAATAAGATGTTTTCAAAAGTTCCTACTCAGAGGTTGAAGGCGAAGGTCTGGGAATATAAAACCAAAGTATAGCCAAAGAAAAAGGTAAAAATAGTCTCCACCCCAGGCCAAAAGGGAGACCCAAAACAAAAGATAGAGATATACAGAGAGAAGATAAAATGGAATCACGAAGAATAGGCAGAGGGGAAGAGAGAGAGAGAAAGGGACACATGCAAATAGTAGGGACCAGTGCATTCAGCACTGCAAGTGTATTTACTGCCTTTCCCACAAAGTGTTATCTATGTACATGCAGACAGAGAGAGAGAGAGAGAGAGAGAGAGAGAGAGAGAGAGAGAGAGATTCAGCTCAATTACTTCCAGACTTAATGACTGCAAAGTCACCTTCTAGGTTTTGTATCCTTGACAGGTTCATATAAACTAAAACATTTATATTTGAGTCTCATTTATACTAAGAGATGGAAGTGTCAAAAATGAAAAGTATCACAAACAGACTCAAAAAGAAAACTTTTGGGGCAAGAAAAAACGCCCAGGTAATAAAATTAAGAGACGCACAAACGCCCAGTCTTTGTGCTTTGAACAAACACTTGCCTGAAGTGTAACTGAGGTTTCATAAACACGAGGATTATATTTATGTGATAGAGAACAAAAGCTCATTTCTGGAAGGGAGTCGTTTTGTGCATGTTGTTAAAGGTTTGGATTCTCTCTCTCTCTCTCTCTCTCTCTCTCTCTCTCTCTCTCTCTCTGTGGATGTTATTTCCCTACTTCTTTTCCTCTCGTTGTGGTAGCAACACAACCTTTAATAAGCTCAGCATATCCTTTGTGCAGACCGTTTTAATTACGATTTTTTTTTACCTCGAGAATTATGAAAAACAAAACAAGGCCATCTCTTTTGGGGGTCTTTTGTTCCCTTTGCTTTGGATTTCGTTTCTCCTTCCGTTTTCCGGTTTTCCAGCGAAACCTCATTATGGAACGTCTGAACAGATGTCGAGTTTTGCTCTTCTGAGGCCTTCGACGGATCATGGAAAAGAAGTTATTTATTCTTTGAACCTCTCTCTCTCTCTCTCTCTCTCTCTCTCGTACAGCTTAAAAATGAAGAACTCTAACCCTTTCAACCCTATTAACAAGTCATTCTATACAATTATCACTTAATATTTATTTGGTTACCAGAAACAGTTGAATGAGATGTTTTCAAAAGTTCCTACTCAGAGGTTGAAGGCGAAGAAAGGTCTAGGAACACAAAATCAAATAAGTGTAGCCAAAGAAAAAGATAAAAATAGCCTCCACTTCAGGCCAAAAGATAGAGAGAGATAGAGAGAGAAGAGAGATCAAATGGAGTCAAGAAGAAGAATAAGACAGATGTGAAGAGAGAGAGAGAGAGAGAGAGAGAGAGAGAGAGACATGCAAATACTAGGGACCAGTGCATTCAGCACTACAAGTGTATGTATTGTCTTTCCTACAAAGTGACATCTATGATGAGAGAGAGAGAGAGAGAGAGAGAGAAGAATGCCTTTCTCTTTTGTCCTGCTGCGTGCCCGCATGCGCTTACACTAACCTGTAAGTGCATACGATTGCGAATGCTTATTATGGTATATATTCTGAATTCTTGCTATATTAGTCATGTTCTGCATACCATACATTTCTAGATTATATATATATAATATATATATATATATATATATATATATATATATATATATATATATATATATATATATATATATATATATAGCGTTTCGAGGTATGGCGGTTTACTAGTAACTCGAAAAATAGAAGACTTGTAGGAGGAAGTACACCTCAGGTGGTCCTTAAATACATTTATTACAACGTTTCAAAACACAAAGGTTTCCATTTTCAAGCTGTAAAGACATAAAACAATAAAATTAATATTAAAAGCACTAAATTACAAATAAAAGACATAATACATTATAAAAGACAAAATGAAAAAAAATATAAAAACTAGTTAGCAGAACCAACCATCAAGAGAGAAAGGGAGGACAGAAGTCAGAAGGAACAAACCAGAAATGACCGGCAACAGCTCACGTTAGGTAAAGAGTTGTCGAGGAAGACTGCTCAGTGTTCAATTGAGGAACAAGCTGTTTAATAAACAAGGTTCTGTGATTGTTAAGCCTACAGCAATCTCACCTGCAGGCTTAACATTAAGATAATACTATCGCCTAGCTGGAAAACCGGTAGAATTAATATTTAGAAATGTCTTGAGACGTCAACTGTAATGAAGGTCGCTCAAAACACCTCGGGCATTCAACAAAACTGTTCTCAATATATAACCTGTAAATCATCGGCTTACTTTACCTACCCGTCGACTCGGGCGATTCATCTTCATTCAATATTACTCTTGGCTGGCCGACCTGGGTCCTGATCGTAGATGACTTTAATAAACTTTTGTTTAAACGAACATCGTTTAGTAAAAGACATATTCAAGAGTTTATATAAAAAAAATCCGGTATTTATTCTTTCGTATGAAGTTGAAAGGAAGGGAGAGAGTTGGAGATGAATTCTGAAACACCAACATATAACTACTCCAAGGAGAGGGAACAAGTTCGTGACGCGAACACTACACAAATACTCATTAATTTATGTTAGCGTTATATATGGCGTTATATTCAGTGAAGCCTTTCATTTTAGGTAGTCCAAAAGTCTCCTGGAAAACTGTGGGACTTGAAAACAGGGAAAAAATAAGGCATTGTTCAGCATATGAAATGGTATTAGCCTAGTCTAAGAGCCAACCGGTTAACAATACAAAACCACCGACGAGCATTTAACGTTGCAATTCTACAAAATTTAGCTAAGAAATAAAAGATAAAATTAAGTGAGCGTTTAAAATGGCGATATAACTCCGTCCCGTCTTTCAATTTAGTCTTCCTAGCCTCTCGGAAAACTACAGGACATTAACAAATGTAAACAAAGGCCTTGCCTAGCCTAAGCATGCAATGGCATTAACTTGGGCTATGAGGCAGGGGCTACATAATACACACGTATTAATTAACTTTTTAACTGCATGTAACGACCGGACTTTGAGACGAGTAGTAGAAGGGGCATTAATTTCATTAAACGAGACCTTTGCAGGAAATACTGGCATTACAGAAAGTACAGCTATTTGTGAAGAGATATGTAGGAAAGGGAAAATTTCAAACTTTAGAAATATATGTGCCAATAACGATGCTGCTTCCTCTCCTGTTTACTCCACTCAGGTCATTTCTCCAACAAACCACCCAACCACCATAGAACAAGCAGTTGACAATAAAAACATTCCCCCACGAAGATCAAGACGAATTCTGGAAAGAACGAGGGCTCAACCGCCTGATCATTCATAATATGAACTAGCTTGTTACCTAACCGTTGTTTTTTCAAATGTTTGTGCTCTTACTTGTTAGTTCCTTGAGGTGACATATCACACTTTAGTGAACAAGACCACAGTTGATGGTCGAAAGCTTTAATCCTATACAAGAAATATATATTTTAAACTACAAGAGGAATTTACTTCATTGTGGATTGTATCACCACACACACCCCCCTCCCCCGCCTCCGGCCCTCTCTCTCTCTCTCTCTCTATGACGCTTCATTACATTTGCCGCTTCATTCGAGGTCATATCATCATTCAACAAATGAGGAATCACTCGCTTCCAGTGATTTGCAACATCAGATGAGGCAATTTGCAATTCCGGATGACGCAACCAGTCATCACCGACATGGAACATCCGATTTTGTGTTTAGAACCTGAAGAATGCTTCCTCCCAGGTGGCTTAGGATGACCTAGTGGAGGTCATTCCTTTATTCTTCATTCCGTCATTATGTCATGAAACAAAATACAACTTCTCTTTCCTTCTTTCCTTCCATTTCCATCTCTCCCAACTTAGGCTGCAACCCGATGTCGTTGCTGAACAACAGGTACATATATTATATATATATATATATATATATATATATATATATATATATATATATATATATCTATATATATATATTATATATATTATATATACATTTATATATATATATATATATATATATATATATATATATATTATATATATATATATAATATAATATATATATATATATATATGATTATATATATATATATATATATATATATATATATATATATATATATATATATATATATTATATATATATATATATATATATAATATATATAAAGCATTAAAGCTACAAATGTCCTTTGAATATCCAGTTCGATCTACTCGGAATTGGATGTTAAAGGACATTTGTGGCTTAATGATTGTATATGAATCACGGTGATGTGAAAAAAATTCACAAACGTGTAGCACTCACCCCATTAGCGAGCGACCACAAGTTTGAAACTCGGCCGAAGAATGAACGAACTGGGCAAGAAGTCCCCTTGAGGCTTAAACACACAAACAGACACACACACACACACACACACACACACACATATATATATTATATATATATATATATATATATATATATATATATATATATATATATATAAACTAAACCAAACTTAACAATTACCAGCAATACCACAAATGCAAAACCAAATTAAGTTAAGTTGAACACTAAGAATTTTTCAACTTCTATTTTCAAAAGAAAAAGAAGCAAAATGCAGCTCTTTAGAGCACGGGCAGAAAAGAGGCAAAAGATGAGAAAGGTCCACCCAATCAACACCGCTGTACTTTCCGGACGAATGAACTTTTGCGGATTTAATTAAAATCCGGAAAAGAATGAATCAGTCGGTCAAAAGAGAAGCAATCGCGACCGCATGACTGGTTGCAATGGTTCAATTGCAATGCAATTCCAACGTCAAAACGTGATCTTTTATGACGCTTAAGCCGAGAGGAATTGCACAGTCACGTTCCAAAGCAACGCTAAAAAATTCCGCTAATTTTGTATTCAGTCCCTGGTCACCCGTCCACCCACTTATCCACCCCACTCCAGTATTCACACTTTTGGACAATAGTAGTTTTAAGCACAGCAAATGCCCGAGTACATGATATGTCCTGAAGAATCATTTTTATGTCTGTCTTCATGTATCGATTGCAGATAACAACTGATCCTTATCAAATTCTTAGAATGATGCCAACGTCCTTCCCACGGAGAGGGAAAGAGCCCAAATCAAAGAAGAGAGAGAGAGAGAGAGATTCTCACCATTGCTAAACAGCAAAGACAGAAAAAAAAACTCTTAATGTAGGGCGGTAATTGGAGGAAGGATTCGAACGAGCTAATCAATCCGCGAAAGGAAAACTCTGAATTATTTATCATTCTCTGAAGGAAGAATTTAAGCACAATGCCGCTGTATCACAGTGACCAATCAGGGGGACAGACTGTAATCAGGTTATATTTAATTCTTCAGTAAAATAAAAATAAATTATCCTTAGGCTACTCAAATATTCATTTTTCGGAGAAATTCAAAATTATTAACGACACTAGAAAATTCTGTTCCAAGTATTTTGGACAGAGTTCGTGATTGATTGGGTTCTGCTCTAGCACACCGCAGCTCTTAATTGAAGTCCCAGGCTTCGAATGAGTCTCTCTTTGCACTATTACATCCTTTGGAATCCTCTTACGTAACTATGTGCATAAACGTCCATACGGGGGGACCAAACTTCTCTTCTCTAATTCTGAAGAAAAGAAGAAGAAGAGGAAGAAGAAGAAGAAGAAGAAGCCAGTCAACTGGGCAAAAAGACAGAGACGAACGACAAAGCCGTAACATAATTGTCAGCAACAAACGACTTGGAAAAAAGAAGCAAGGAGCTTTTGGAACCGTATCATCAAAAGGTTCATTGGAACCTTCTTCTCTCTCTCTCCTCTCTCTCTCATCTCTCTCTCTCTCTCTCTCTCTCTCTCTCCCTATCATAAGAGATGGTCAACATTCAAGAGCGCTGCCTGGGAGCAGCGCCAAGGTTTTACAGTGAATGAAAAAGAATGCTCATTTCAACAGCCTTGGAAAATGGAATAAAATGGGTATGGGAAATAGGAGGAGGAGGAGGAGGAGGAGGAGGAGGGAAAAGAAGGAACCCATGCATAAAGGATGAAGAGGCCTCTCGCGTCTTTTCAGGTTACCGTCATGAATAACTAAGGAGTTTTGAAGAGAGAGAGAGAGGGCAGGTAGACAGGGAAAAAAAAACTTGTCCAACCTTGTCTTCTGTTCGGGCAAGGAAAAGAAACCTTCCCTGTGGAGGATAAAAGGAATTCGAGAGCAGGGAGCCAGACAGACAGATGGAGCACAGAAGAAGGAGAGAGACTGAAGGCAGTAATAAGAAAAAATCAGATTAATTTAATGAGAGTCAGGTTATTGTTGGAAAGACTTCGCTCATTTTGCGGGGTTTGATGAACACTTCCATAGGCTCGTCTCCGATGGCATTTACCTTATTTATATTTATTCATTGCAATACAAGTTTCCTAAAATAAAATTTAAAATATTTAATTTTGAGTAGAAACAAATCTTTCTTTCATATCTGAATTGAAAAATACTTAAAAACTATAAACATTTACAGGAAAACTTGTTGCTGACCCAACAAAAAATGAACTATTTCTACGGCCAATTTCCCTGTTAGAAAAAAAATCTTTGACTAACTTTGAAGCACTGCATGTTTAACTTCTTAGAACATTTCTATAGATGAAGTCTTGAATACAACAAATAATGCTGCATAAACAAAGATTTTATGAGCAGTGCTAAAGCAGAACAAGTCCGCCGAAGAGCATTTCCACGAGTGAACTCAAGAAGAAGAAGAAGAATGAGGAGGAGGAGGAGGAGGAGGAGGAAATGCTATATACAAAGGAGCAAGAACAGGATTAAGGACAATACACGAGACGACAGATGCTTCTGAACTAGAGGATGGATGACCTCATGAATCAGCTTTGGTCCCTTTCCTCTTTGTAGTCGCTATGATATGCTGAGTGAATATGCGTGCATACTTTTATTGAACACCTTCAACAACAACAGCAACAACACCGACCCCACAAATAACAGCGAAGAAGCCCTGGCAATGGAGAGTGGTGTGGTCGCAAGGTGGCAGGTGTGAGTGGAATGACCTGCCAACATCCCTCAGTTGTCGTCATTCAGGGGACACAGACAATGGAAAACGCTTCAAAGTTGATGGTTTTCCCAATGTTTACCAGAGAGAGAGAGAGAGAGAGAGAGAGAGAGAGAGAGAAAGAGAGGAGGAGAGAGAGAGGAAAATGGAAATAAATAAATAAATACGAAGGAACAGATAAAAAAAAAAACCGATACACCTGAAATTCAAGAGACGATTTCTTTCGTTGGTTCCCTCCTAATTTCTGGATGAAAACATTGGTTATTTTCTCCACCAAGGGCGAGTACTCATTACCACCTAGGAATTTTTCTCACCACCAGGAGGAGTTTTTCCCCCATCACAAGGCAATTTTTCCCTAACACCAGGGAATTTCCCCAACCATTTAGAGAATTTCCCACACACAGTAATTGTCCCCAGATCTACAGAATTTTTCCCCCCCAATTACCTAAAACTGTTCTCACAACTGGGGAATTTCCCCCACCACATGGGAGATTTTTTTTTTTCACATTCTAGGGAACTTTCCTAAACACATGGAAATTTTCCCCCACCACCCTAAGGGAGTTTCCCCACCAAAATAAGATAACAATTTGGAAACATTATGAACTGACCGCGCTTTTCTTTGTATAGAAGCTGATAACAATTGACAATCTATAAGTGTTTCTGGAAGTAGTGTTTCTGGATAAACATCTCAAACCCTTTTGCCATCATGAATCTTTTGGGGATGGGTGGAAGGGATGGGGGAGGTCGTTGGCAACACTGTTGTCATTTGCCCCTAAAACAAACTGGCACCTGACCCTTTCATGTCGACCAACAATAATTTCCCCCGAATTTCGTTTCTATTTTATTTTCCGTTTATTCTGAAAGGGATTTAGGCTGTGCAGCGAGTGGTTTGGGGGACCACATATTGTTTTACGAAACTTTTACTAAAGGCCATCTTGTTTGGTTGTTGCTCTGACTTTCAGTTCGAGATTTTAATAGATACATTTTCAGTTTAATATCAGAGAACAAAGGTTGCGTTTTCATTCCAGCACCCACATTCTTGGTTTTGGCTTTGGTTACGTGAGGACACTTGACCGAAACGAACAGCACCGTGAAAACAAAAAAAGTCACCTCTCTATTCCTCCTCCTCTCTCTCCTCTCTCTCTCTCTCCTCTCTCGGGGAAATGGCATGATGCGTCCCTGAACTAGAAACTGGACCTGTGTGAAAAAATTTAACCCTTTACTCGCAAAGTCCATGTGTGGGGATGTAAACAATAGTCTTGATTGGTCTGTCCATTTCATTCATTATCGATTCCCAATATGATTTTTACTGTCTTGTTGGTGTTGATGGTATTTTATCAATTCATGAGTCTGCAAAGCATATTAATATTTAATTTGTTGTGATGTTCTTTCGTTTTTCTGCTTACTGAGAAGTTGTGAAAGAGAAATGAAAAATCACAACGACCAGGATATATAACACGAAAACATAGAAAGAATTAAATACAAAATAGAAAAATTATCAAAGAAAAAACTTTTTTTCTTGCTAATGATAAATTCTTGATCTCTCTGAAAATTGGTACATGCAAATCTAATATCATAGAGAGAACAGTACATTAGTGAAGTTTGCCTCAAGTTTAAGATTCAACACGAGGTGATATTTTTACAATATCTATTTCCGCCCTTGCTATTATCAAAGAGAGAGAGAGAGAGAGGAGAGAGGAGAGAGAGAGAGAGAGAGAGAGAGAGAGAGACGAGAGAGAGAGAGAGGATATTTCATAAGCGAGAGAGATGAAATCCGTCTGCAGAGAAGGGGAGAAAATGAATCCATTTTTGGTTCAATTCCAAAGACAAATGGGACATTTTGACTAGACCCTCTCTACCATCAGTATTAGGAGTATCAAATGGAAGACGAAATATAATGGAGCTCTTCAAGTTTGAAAGAAATATTTATTTCAAGCGTTTTACATAACCATAACCAAAAGAAGTGTAGAGAGAGAGAGAGAGAGAGAGAGAGAGAGAGAGAGAGAGAGAGATTTACAGTTGAAATAGTGCCGACGTATTATTTCCAGGATTCTCTCCCACAGAAATAGTCAAGAGAGAGCCAACTAACCTTTCCTCCTGGAATATCTACCTTTCGCTATTCACTGAATATGACCTATAAGAAAGCTGGAAAGGTTACGTGGGTACTCGACCTTAAAATCTCAATCTTTCTCGATCTCTCTCAATCCCTCTCACACACACACACAAATAATAAAAAATGACCTTGGAATTTAACTAAGCAAGATTAGCCATGGATTTCGAATTATACTTGAATAATTGAAAGTAAAAAATATTTGAAAGAGACTCCACCAATATTTTCAAGTGTGTCCGGATGCATTACGTTATTTTATGATAAAAGATGAGAGATGAGGCTCATGGGCACATATCAGCATCCAAAAATAGAACTAGCATGAAATGCAGCCCAAATTCCTCTCTCTCTCTCTCTCTCTCTCTCTGCTATCTCTCTCTCTCTCTCTCTCTCTCTCTCTCTCTCTCTCTCTCTCTCTAAATTTAAATTTAAACCTATTAACTTAAAGAAATTGTCTATACTTTTTGAAAATTGGAATCGTGCAAAATTATCTAATTTCAATATGAGTATCTGAATTATTAAGACAGTATATATAACTATATATATATATATATATATATATATATATATATATATATATATATATATATATATATATATATATATAAAGATATATGCCACGAAGGAAAAATAAACGAAGGAGTAACTGCGAGACCTTTCGACGTTTCCACGTCCTTTACTGAGCAGAACTGACATACATGAGGCAAAAAGACAAAACAAGAGGATGCGTATAACTGACAGATAGGGATTATAAAGAGATTAGTACCTAGAATCCGACATACCTGGAAGATGAGTAACCTTCCCAAACAAGCATAAACAATGGGTGCGATTAAAAGTTTAAGATTACCATCTCAGATACAAGGACAAGACAATTAAGAATATAGGTGACAGCTGTTCAGAACTTTGTTAAACAAACTTTATTCACAATACATATACACAAAACAGGTTAGACATACATTACAACGAAGATAACGCTAAGGCAACTAATTTTTATTTAAGTCAGTAATTATATCTTTGAGGTCATTCTTAAACATGTTACAAATACAAGGGGTCTAAATGAAAAAGGCCACGGCTAGCATGAAATTACAATGAAAAGTAAGTTGTATTAAAGCAGATTCTAAAAGATTTCGTGATAAGACATCTTTTGACCTTGCAATTACTGAACTACCAACCCAATTATTCGGTGGTTGTTTTCACTTAAATGAATGAATATTGCATTAGATGTTTGCCCAGTTTTTACAGATATTTATGCTATCTTAGCCTAACTTCTAGGCCCTTGCTAGACTGTCCGAGATAAAATGAGGGGACAATCCATACATGGAATTTTATATATTATGTTGTTGCTTTCTCTGGGGCTATTTTTTATTAACATTCCTTTTATGTGTGTTATTATAGGAAAAACAAGGTTTGGACATTAAAAGCTTTTAACAATGATTTAATGGTTTTCAAATCTGTTGAAATAAGGCAAACTGAGAATGTTCTTAAAACTTTTCTTTCTGCGTGTTACTTACACTATAAAACTTTTTGTGGGCTTTATTATAACAAATATCTAATATATGTGAAGGATAGCATAATTCTTTCCCTATTTTTCTTATGTATTCAATTTCTTGATCCAAATATTGGGGACATGACAATGCGCAATGCTCATAAAAACATAGAAGAAAAAATGATATTTTTTTATGTTAAGATGTTTATTTGTACAGAACACAGACATAGGAGATTTTCCATGAATATAAAAAGGGGTGAAAAGATGGGGGGAGGGTGGGGGTGATAGGGACTAGGTAGGGAGAGGGGATGATCTTGAAACAGTGAAAGGAAGTCGCCGTCTCAATAAAGGATAGAGAGTGAGGGACTGAGGAAGAAGAATGATTTCTCAGCTGGAGAGAGAAAGGAAGAAGGAAGAACGAACAGAGAGAGAGAGAGGAGAGAGAGAGGAGAGAGAGAGAGAGAGAGAGCACGTGTTGGCATAAGACCCCTTTCTCTGACATTATCATCATCAACCCATTTTCACTCAAAGGGACAATTAGAAAGAATAAAGAGAATAAATCATTCATTAACTTGAATGTCAGAGAACTAATGAAGATTTTAACTGCCACCAAATAGTTTAATTTCTTGCCATTATCTTCTTTAAGGCCTGCTAAGTTCTCTCTTGACAATTCATTCCTTGTTGAAGCCAAAAGTGATTAGCAAAGGAAGGTTATAGGAATACAGTCCTTCATTACTTGTTCAGTTCCTTGTCCACCTATTTTTCAGTTTTGAAAACACAGAGGTCTCCCTCGATATAATAATAATAATAATAATAATAATAATAAATAATAATAGTAATAATAATAATAAAGCGGATTATCACATAAATCTAGGGAGTCTTCCTCACCCGAGTCTTCACTAAATCATCATTTTGATGCCGACCCTCAGAATGTCTACTCAGTCCGCTGGTTCTCCCCATTCCCCAATTCGAGCATCTCGGTTGCACAGTGACTCTTCCTTCACTTCTCTGTCCCTTGATATCTTTGGACAAGGTTTCCACTGGAAGCCTTGAAAACGCTAAAGGAAGCGAATGAAGAAATTCTCCGTCTCAGGTGGGGTTCGAACACACGCTGGGCAGAAGACTAAGGTTAGCTTCCCCCATTGCACCATCAAAAAAATATATCCCATTTTATAAGGATCTGATCTCCATCTATGCACATCTATATATATGATAAGACTACTTAGTAGCAAGTAAATGGAGTTTCCATAACAAGGTAAGAGTGACAGACAGACAGACAGACAGACAAACTGATTAAAGACGTTCTCTGAAAGGGACAACCTACCAGACACCTGTGGACACCCATCGCTCCAAAGTCATTAACTAGATACATTTTTACATTTCAGAAGAATGTACATTAACCAGACACTTTACTTCACTTTAAAACTGCGTACTATTTCCTAACGATTCTTTTAAAATATACATTCGAATTACATCTGAAGAATATGAAATAATAGAATTATATTTTATCCCAAAAATGTAGTAATGTCCATTTCCTTTGTGAATAAACTCTTACAAAATAACAAGGATAAAAAAACTGACAGAGGAAGCAATAAAGCCAAGTGGAGTGGCAATAAAGATGACAAGAATTTGTTACACTGTCTTGACAGGGGGTTCCAAGATAATGTCACCTGAAGGGTGGATAACCCTACAATTATTTGAAAGAACGAAAATACTTCCAGAAGAAAGTCTGTGTGGATGTGACTCCATTTCCGTGTGACAAGTCTATTGGTCCAAAAGAAATGAGGAACTATATAGCACTACACAGTTATGGTATTTTTCCCATTTAAAAGGTATCACAGACAAAGAAAGAAATAAATTGAATATAGAATTTCGGCAATGTAGTACTGGGACCTATGAGGTCATTCAGCGCTGAGACGGAAATTGACAGTAAAAGGCTTGAAAGGTGTAACAGGAGGAACTCTTCATATTTGCACTATGAAACAATTGTTAGAAGAGGGTGGAAAGGAAGATGAGCACGCTACAAAGAACGTCAAGTAATGCCTATAGCATGCGGTGCACTGTAGGCACTATACTCCCACTGGGAACAAAGAAGGAAGCTTAAGAGAATTATCTTATAAAACTGATAATCTACATGGGCGAAATCTGGTTGTACAAAAGGAGGTTCCTCAAAAGAGATGACCCAAAATGAATAAAAGTTTTAAATGTGAGAACAAGTTTCTTTGCAAAAAGTCAGCAGTGAGTTCCAGAACTCTAATATCATGAGCCAAACATTTCATGCGGAGGGAGAATATTCACCCAAACTTCATTAAATCAGATAAATGTACCACCTGCCTTTCCATATCTCCATATCCTACTACATTCATGAGAGAGAGAGAGAGATGAGAGAGAGAGAGAGAGAGAGAGTCTCGTCAGCTAAGCACAGAGGACATCCTTCAAAACGCCTCAAGATACGACTGTATCTATGACCTTCCTGCTTCCTACTTTAATGGTGATAAACGCCCCTGAGAAGAGACGAGCAATCCATCTAACCATTCCCATCCCACTCCACCACTCCAACACCCCCCCCCCCCCTCCTCCACCACTCCAGGAACCAACGACACAGCCCCGAGGAATTAATTATTGCCAGAATTTCGACTTCAAGGAAGTCTTTCTGTGACACTCGACTTCGGTGCTATTTCGGGGTACAAAGGATGACCCTGAGGCTAGGGACTAGGGGTCCATGGGTCGGGGTCCCTAAGCTCTGGGAATAAAGGGCATCATTAGGGAAAAGTTACTAATGAGGTGAAACGGTAAACCACGCAAGAATTATCAAACATCCTAATGGTGTTTATTTTGAAGTTTTCCTGTAGACTACACTGCATTTCTGTTACCCTGGTTAATCTCTCTCTCTCTCTCTCTCTCTCTCTCTCTCTCTCTCTCTCATAAAGATGAAGGTTAGTGCGAAGGGGTAGACAGATAGAATGAAGTCCAATAACTCAAAAGAAAAGAATTATAGGGAGACGCCAAAAACTTTCATATTTCCAACATAACAGAAAGGCTTCGCACCTTCTCAACCATCTAAAACACTTATGACTAACTGAATAATGAATTATAGTGAAATGTCATGGAGAAGGACAGCGCCTACTCTCACACAATCGCATGGAGAGAGAGAGAGAGAGAGAGAGAGAGAGAGAGAGAGAGAGAGAGAGAGAGAGAGAGAGAATTTAATGTGCCAGGAAACAAACTGAAATCAACTTTTAGTCCTGCCTTGAGTTGTTTATACTTGATAGCCTAATGTTTAGCAGGGCTAAGAGGCTATAAAATCTCTTGTTAAAACAAAATGAAAATAATTGGTCTTTGTTATTGAATTAAGGCTAAATTCGGCACTTGACATCAACTGATATCAAACGAAACACGGTTGTTCTAACATTTAGTCTATTCCGAGGCCGTCTGGCAACCGTCAAATGTCTTATTTTAACACTTTGTATCGTGAAACAGAAACAATATTATTGCGGGTTTCTTTAAAAGCGAATTGCTCCCCACAAACTTTATCTCCATCGATAAGCACATTTGATCTAAGACTTTCGAATCAGTTGCTAAAGGAAACGGCTACAAAGGTTAATGGTAATTAAATTTGTACTTTCCAACAATTAGCTAGCGTCGTTACGTCTGCTATAACTCAATCTGTGTGTGTGTGTGTGTGGAATGAACTCTCGCAATAAGCTCCTATGAAAAACCATCCGAATCTATAGCTTTAATTTAACTGAAGACTTCACTATAAAGATCTCTAACATTTATTATCAAGAAGCCATAACTAAGTCCTCTCTCTCTCTCTCTCTCTCTCTCTCTCTCTCTCTCTCTCTCTCTCTCTCTCTCACTATGTTTACTTAGAGGCGTGTACTACACAAAACACTTAAATTTCTGGTGGGAAAAGGATATTT
>NC_087214.1:19479846-19547279 GCF_015104395.2 Macrobrachium nipponense | reverse complement strand
ATCAATGTGGCTATAAATAAACCACAATTCTCTCATTGTTATGCTTATCATCAGTGAGAATAAAGCCCTAGAGATACCTATCTCTCTCTGTCTCTCTCTCTCTCTTCATCATACCCATTCTTTTGCGAGCTTGATTACTTTGAGATTAAGACGAGGAAAGCTACACAAGGCAATCTTTTTAGACGTCTTTGTTTGTTTCTTCTTGAAATCTTAATGGGTTCTTTTCCAGAGCTGGTTTTCTGCTCCTCAAGAAGAATAGAGAGCTCTCGACAAGTTTTTTTTTTTTTTTTAAAAGAGAAAAATGAAACGATTGCATTTTTCGACGTTCCCTTTTGATTGTTTCGAACAAAGTCTGGTTAAGGAATGTCAAATAGAATTTAGACCAAAGGCCAGAACTGGGACCTACGAGGCCATTCAGCGCTGAAAGGGAAACTGTGAGTAAAAAGGGTTTATTTAAAGGTCTAACACGAGGAAAAAGGAATGCAAGGTGCCTACAGTGCACCGCGTGTGGTACACTGACGGCCCTACCGCTCTACAGGTTGGTTTGGTTAAGAGTTTTTTGCGCATGCGTCTCGTCTCTTTCATGCCTTCATAGGCGTGTAAAGCTACTGCTGTCATGAGCACCTTCGGTATACAACGTAGAGAAACACTATTCGACGCTATAATTCAACCATTATCCAGCTGGACAGCTCAATAACTCGTTTCCATCTAATAACAGATAACAGATTTCTAAACAAATCTTCCACGTCGCTGTAGAGAACGAGCCGGGTCAACACACTGGAAGTGGGAATATCCATTTCTCCAAAAGGCTACGTCCATAAACGGCCTGACCTGGGAATTTATTTAAATGGTTCATAAACCCTCACTTGAGAGATAGAGAGAGAAATTTGAAAAGATCAGAGCAACCAGCGTAGGACGCTGGAGTGTCGGATAAGTAAGAGCAGGAAATACAATCATGTTTTGCAGGTGGTTGCAAAGCCGAGATTATTGCTAGGTAAGGGAAACTGCACACGGGAGACTCCTTCCACTGGGAAAGGACACACTCAAACACACACACACACTCTCTCTCTCTCTCTCTCTCTTTCTCTCCCCTAACTGAAACGCAATGTTAACCTTTTTATAACTTGCCTTTTCATAAAATTCTTGAATTAATTATGGACATTAGCCACAATAAAAAATATAATGAACTACACTGTGTTTCCTTACCATTCGGTACATCTGACTAATGCTTTTATAAATCATGTCCTCATTGTGTCTTGAATTCCTGAGGAGAGCAGCAACAATTACACTAATTTCCAAAACTGATAGACTGCTCAGATTTCAACTCAAGAGGTTTCATCTTGACTTACCTGTTTTAAGTAAAAGGTACACACATACATACATACATCCGCCTCGAGATTTAGGAAATCCAAAGTACCTTTTGTGTGAGCAAGTCATTCTTCTGGATGCACTCAATTTTATCCTCTAGGAATAGCCTTTGGAACAGAGAGAGAGAGAGAGAGAGAGAGAGAGAGAGAGAGAGAGAGACAGAGAGAGAGAGAGAGAGAGAGAGAGAGAGAGAGAGAGAGAGAGACTAGAATAGAATAAAATGCAACTGAAATTTTTCTCCGCAGTAAATAAAAACAGAATAATAGATCCGACATATTTTTCTGATAGTCAGCAAATTCTGACCGTTCGTCCGAAGAATTTCCGTTTCTCTTTCTTCATGCAGTTAGTTAGTCATCTGCGTATCGTATAAATAAGAAATAAATGAATAAATAATATATAATTATAATATTATATATAAATAATTAATATATTATATAATATATATATATACATCTATATATTATATATATATATATATATATATATATAATATAATATATAATATATATATATATAATATATATATATATATATATATATATATATATATATATATATAGTCACTTATATGAGGATTGACGAGAGAGAGAGAGAGAGAGAGAGAGAGAGAGAGAGAGAGAGAGAGGTAGGGGGGGGGGGGGGGGGGGGGGGGGGGGCTTTCCTCTTCCCATACTCCGACTGAAAACGTGTCAGCATACTGAGCAACCAATTCATGATCCATAAACTCCTAACCGTTTTTATTAAAAATTGTAATTGTAAAAATCAAATAAAAATGAATAATATTATAAATAATAATATAATAATAATAATAATAATAATAATAATAATAATAATAATAATAATAATAATAATAATAATAATAATATTCAAGTGACCAGTTTTGACGGATAGAGTAAAAAAACAAATATTGACTTTGACCAACTTGTATATCAGCCTCACCGAAGCTGGCCGATTTAAATCTCCATATTTTGTTTAATGGAAACTATATAACTTTCTTTTTACCGCTGATTTAGAGTAAGTGAGAATCATTGATTCTCATTTATATGAGAATCAGTGATTCCTATTTGTATGAAAATAAATGAAAATCACGGATTTTCATTCATATTAGAATGACTGATTCTCATTTATAAGAGAATAATTCAAAATCACTGATTCTCATTCATATGAGAATAAGCGAGAATCAGTGGTTTTGTAAACCATAATCTTCACCACTAGCTCAAAAAAATATAAGAATTTGAATATTATCTTACCTCAATATTTGCTGTCTCGGGAATTAAAAATACGTAGATCTAATTCTATAGGATTATAAACATAAAAGTTCGCCAGATATTTATGCCTTTGGAAATACGCACATGAGTATTTATTGAAAATTAATTTTCCTCCGCCCCCTCCTCTCTCTCTCTCTCTCTCTCTCTCTGCACACCGGAGATTAACTCCAGCAAGTAGGATTATGGGATATTTCTCTTGATTGGAGGGACCTATTCTGAGGATTGGACTGGTGATTGGGAGCAGCCATAACACACACACACACACACACACACACACACACACACACACACACACACACACAGAACTTTTCTCTTCCCAATTTCCTGGAAACAAGAAGATAAAAACATTATGAGCCCGAATTTATACGCCACACATTCCAACCGTTTCTTAATAGATTAGATTAAAAATGTTATTTACTAATGATCTGAATTAAAATACCATTTATTTTTAAACCATGATCAAAATCCTGGCGTTCTTTTACGACCAGCTTACTGATCCGGATAGAATTCGCTCGCGTCCGGATAAAAAGAAAAAAATAAGGTGAGCGGTTCTGACGAATATGATTGATAAAAATTGAAGTTGCTAACTCTACCACTTTCACCAAAGCTGGTTGATTTAAATCTTCAGATTTTACTTAATGAAAACAAGACACACACACCGGCCACCCCCCGCCATTTTATACTGATTATTTTAATGAATAAGAATAAATGAGTTTCATTTACATGAGAATATGTGAGAAACGCTTATTTTCATTTATATGAGAATCAATAATTCTCATTCACATGAGAATAAACGAGAATCGGTTATTTCTGTACGTCGACATATTCACCGGAGGCTTAAGCAGGGATGTGAATATTATCCTATTTCAATATATCAGCCTCAGGAACTAAAAATATGAAACTCAAATTCCATGGGATTATAAACATACAATTTCCAATAACTCTCTCTCTCTCTCCCCCCCCCCTCTCTTTCTCTCCTTCCTCTCTCTCTCTCGTCTCTCCTCCTCAAATCCTCCCTCCTCTCTCCACTCTCTCTCCCCCTCCTCTCTCCTCTCTCTCTCTTCCCTTCTCTCTCTCTCTCTCTCTCTCTCTCGTACACATTAAAAATCGGGAACTTATGAGTTTCAATCGTATTTCCATGTTATTAAGTGCATTCATCACTATACTTTGTTTGGTTACTGTTAGCAATTGAATAAGATGTATTCGAAACAAGTTCCTATATAGAGTTTTATGGCATAGGTCTGGAAGAGAGAGAGAGAGAGAGAGAGAGAGAGAGAGAGAGAGAGAGAGCTCTACACCTTTAGCAACTTACAAAACAAAAAGAAGAAGAAAAAATAAAAAGGGACTGACTCCCTTTCACAGAAAAGCGTTTGTTCTATGACATCACATAAATATAATCCTGGCGTTTATGAAACCTCAGTTACGCTTTAGGCTAGTGTTTGTGCGTTTATCATCTCTTAATTTCTTTACCGCAGCCTTTGTTCTGACATCAAAAGCCCCTTTTGGGTCTTCTGTGATATTTTTTTCCATTCATTTAACTCATTTCATAGGTATGAATGACACTATAAAATATATGTTCCACTTTTAAATTAACCTTCCATGGATATAAAAACAGAAGGTGACTTTGCAATCATTCAAGTCTGGAAGTAACTGAGGTAAAAGTCAGTCAGTCTCTCTCTCTCTCTCTCTCTCTCTCTCTCTCTCTCTCTCTCTCACTTGAGAAAGATGTTAAAGATTCTGGGTATTGAGTTTACTATGATTATAGTGATCAGGAAGAGCCCAGAAAGACAAGAAAAGGGTTCTGGAATAATCAAAGCTGAGAAACTTGCAAGAGACCTTAAGCAGAGTTTGGTGTGATCGGTAATGGATTATAATGAGACCTGAGAATCTTAAATAGTGAACGGAAAATTAAACCAAACACATATTGAGTTATATTGTATTTGGTTTAACATAATAGACTTTTTTCCGAGGATTGTAACTAGTCGAAGGTCAAATAAGGTCCTTATGTATCAAGTCATTCGCTGGAATTTTCAGATAAATTAACTAAATATTTTAAAGTAACAAATAAAAACGTACCCTTTAAAAGGTACAAAAATGAACACGGGAACAATATTAAGAAAACCAAAGAGAAAAATCAAGAGAGAGAGAGAGAGAGAGAGAGAGAAGAGAGAGAGAGAGAGAGAGAGTCAGCCTCAAAAACCCTGTTCTAAAGGACAATAAGAAATATATCTTTAAAATCTGCTAAGTGATACAAGTACACACAAGCAATAAATCATGAAAACTTATAGCCTAAAGAATTCTTCTCTTATTAAAACTTGTATATCAACAAAATCATCATAGAAATAATTCCGAACTGCTAGAGCCGTTTCGACCAAACTTTACACAAATTCATCAACGGCCGATTCCTGCTTTCATTACTCGGCCTCATCTGTGAATTCCCGAAGCCATTACATATAACTCGCTTCATTAAAAAATGTTTATAAATAAGTCGCAGGTTCTGAGAATGACATAAAAATTGTATTTGATTTAATCTTTCACCGTCGTTTCACTTCGGCGG
Source organism: Macrobrachium nipponense (assembly GCF_015104395.2). NCBI lineage: Eukaryota > Metazoa > Arthropoda > Malacostraca > Decapoda > Palaemonidae > Macrobrachium > Macrobrachium nipponense. Next base: position 19,542,086 of record NC_087214.1, on the reverse strand, counting down.
CAAAAATAATTAATAAAGTGTTTCCTTTAAGGTGTCGTCAAAAACTTTTGGGCGCATTCTTCCGGCGTTTACTTACACAGCCACGGAATACGGACTACGTTACGTATATCTGTACGTGTCTAGGTACCCGTATCGCACGCGATAGACATTTCAGTTTCTCATATCTGTCATTGCAAATCTCACTTCTCTGGAGACTGACTTGCTAACTCAAGACAAATACCCTTCATTATAACCCAAGGCAAATAATCTGTTTGTTTGTTTGTCTGTATTTGTTATTTATTCGTTGTTCTCTTCACAGTAACTTCATAGTAAGAGCATTTAGTCCGTAGAAGCCGCTTTGCAAGTCAAATGTTCCTTTTGGCTCCATCAATTGGAAGACTTCAATTTGAATACGGATTTTTTAAAATGTCACCACTGGACCCTTTCGGCCAGTGGTGTCAATTTAACAGCTGTACTTACGTCGCAGTTTTTGGACGGTATGAAACGTAACTGGACGGTACGTACCGTGTCTAGTGGGGGCGGGGGTGACAGTCCACCTCGACTCTTTTCATTATTGTTAGCGTGAATTTACCAGATACAAGTATTTTTCAGTGTAAACAATGAGCTTTTATTTCTCGTTTCCCTAACACTTTTTTGTGTGGCGGAGTGGGGATAGGTACAAACAATAATATATATATATATATATATATATATATATATATATATATATATATATATATATATATATATATATAATAACATGAAAACCAGGGAACAGAAAGTTCTGCCTTTCCTTTTGGGCCGACACCAATAAACAAATATGTAAATAAAATGGACGGAAGGAAGACAGTAATAATATTATTATGAAACACAGGCATAAAATCTTCCGATTTTTCTTCAAATTTTAACTCTTCTTCCGAGAATCAAAATAACTTTATCTATCTCCATCTTTTTATACACCAATCGAAGGCAAACTGGGAATAACTGTATTAACCACCCCGTAGGAGGGGTAGTGATGTCAGTGTACCTCAAGCAATGCACTGTAGGCATTACTAAAGGTTCTTTGCAGGGTCTCTTCGACTCATAACTGCAACCACTTTCAATCCTTTTACTGTATCTCCATTCATATTGTATTTCTTCCACCTTGCTATCCATCCTCTCCTAACGATTATTTAACAATGTAACTGCTTTGAGGTTTGCCTCCTGTTACACGTTTCTTTCAAACCTACCTACTCTCAGTTTCCTTTCCAGCGCTGAATGACCCATAAGGTCCCAGTGCTTGGCCTTTGGCCTAAACTCTATGTGCCATTCCATTCCGTTCCTGGTGCGTGCGCGCAAGCGCGTACACTAGCCTGTAAGTGTTTAAGATTATGAATGCCTATTAAGGTTTTTATATTCTGAATTCCTATTACGTTAGTCCGTCTCGTAGTATATATATATATATATATATATATATATATATATATATATATATATACATATATATATATACATATATATATATATATAATATATATATATATATATATATATATATATATATATATATATATATAAAGGTTTTTTTGCCACGAAGGAAAAAAATGAAAAAACGAGTTGGCCGAGTACTTTCGGTCCTATTCGGACCCTTTACTGAGGTATACTGATTTTACAAAGAACACCATAGTCAAAAGAAGGCTTAATATACATACTGACACTACCAAATTAGCCATAAGGGCGATTTTCACTCTACAGAGAGGAGGAGGAGTCATAGGCTAGCCACTCCTTGAAGGATACCCACGGTAAACAAGTGATTCTTTCAGAAAAACAGTACATTTTGAAAACAACACGGGAGCATATACAATTTAATATCATGAATTTTTACACAAATTTTCCCAACAAAAATTATTATTAATGAAAAGACGAAAGAAAATATATATATATATATATATATATATATATATATATATATATATATATATATATATATATATATATATATATATATATATATATATATATCGAGCAAGAGAAAGAGGGAGAGAGAATATCGAACCCGAGAGACCTTACCTTACCTTACAGACCTTACATCTTGTTCGGGTTGCCCCAGGTCCCTCAGTGTGAGGCACCTCTAATGTCTACCAGAGAGTTGCTAGTACATCTTCCGGTATATTTTGCATCTTCCATTCTTGGATGGTCTGGGATGCAGTTTAGATATTTGTCGAGCTTATTCTTAAACACATCTAGGCTCACTCCTGATATATTCCTCAGATGAGCTGGCAACGCATTGAATAGACGCTGCATTATCGATGCTGGTGCGTAGTGGATTAATGTCCTGTGTGCTTTCCTTATTTTCCTGGTATAGTTTGGGCACTATTAATCTACCTCTGCTTGCTCTTTCTGATATTTTTTAGTCCATGATATTTTCTGCTATTCCTTCTATCTGTTTCCATGCCTGAATTATCATGTAGCGTTCTCTTCTCCTTTCTAGACTATATAATTTTAAGGATTGTAGTCTTTCCCAGTAGTCAAGGTCTTTAACTTCTTCTATTCTAGCTGTAAAGGACCTTTGTACACTCTCTATTTGTGCAATATCCTTTTGATAGTGTGGGTACCATATCATATTGCAATATTCAAGTGGACTACGAACATATGTTTTATAGCATAATCATATGTTCAGCTTTTCTTGTTTTGAAGTGCCGTAACAACATTCCCATTTTTTGCTTTACATTTTGCCAACAGAATTGCTATTTGATCATTGCATAAACATGTTCCTATTCATCATCACACCAAGGTCTTTAACTGCTTCCTTATTTGTGATTGTTTCATTATTAGGTCCCCTATATGCATATAGCTTTCTTTCTCTGTCTCCATAATTTATTGATTCAAATTTATCAGAGTTAAATACCATCCTATTTACCTCTGCCCAATCATATACTTTGTTAAGGTCTCTTTGTAGAGCGTTCCTATCTTCATCACAAGTAATTTCTCTACTTATTCTTATGTCATCTGCGAAACTACCCACTACCGAATCCTTAACATTACTGTCTATGTCTTCAATCATAATAACAAACAGTATTGCAGCTAACACCGTACCTTGCGGCACACCGGATATTACCTTGGCTTCATCCGATTTCTCGTCGTTTGCAATAACTATCTGTTTTCTGTTGTGTAAAAATTCTTTTAACCATCTTCCTACTTTATCCACGATATTGTGTTTTCTAATTTTCTTCGCTAATATATTATGGTCTACTTTGTCAAAAGCTTTTGCAAAGTCTAGATAAACCACATCTGTTTCATTTCCGCTTTTCATATTTTTTAATATGTTCTCACGGTGGACTAACAATTGGGTTTGTGTACTTTTTCCGGGTACGAAACCATGTTGTCCTTTATTAAACAAATTATTTTTTATTAAATGTTTCATAATATTTTTCTTCATTACCCTTTCATACACTTTCATAATATGTGATGTTAGACTCACAGGCCTATAATTACTTGCCTCTAGTCTTGATCCACTTTTGAAAGTAGGGGTAATATATGCTAATTTGTGCTCATCATAAATCTTGCCTGTATCTACACTTTGTCTTAATAATATTGCAAGTGGCTTTGCGATAGAATGAACTACATTCTTTAACAAAATAGCAGGCACTCCATCAGGCCCTGCAGCAGCTCCATTTTTAATTTCATTAATAGCCTGTACAATATCAGCTTCATTTATATCTATGTCAGCTAAATATTCACTATTTTCATCTCTTACTTCTATATCATTATCTTCATTATCTATTCTAGGGGTGAATTCTCTCTTATATCGATCTGCCAATATGTTGCAAATTTCCTTTTTTTCATTCGTTAATCTCCCTTCAATTCTTAGAGGGCCTATTTCTATTCTTCTTTTATTCATCTTCTTCGCATATGAGTATAGTAGTTTGGGATTTTGCTTGATATTTAATAGGGTTTTTTCTTCCAAGTCCCGTTTTTCATTTTCTTTTGATTGTATAATCTTTTGTTCTGCATTTTCTATCTTACTTTTTAGTTCTACAACTTTCCATGCCTTTTTTTCTTTTGCAAGACCTTTTTTCCACTTTCTGATTTTCTGGAACAAGATCCTTCTGTCTCTTGGTATGCATGACTGATGAGAGAGAGAGAGAGAGAGAGAGAGAGACAGAGAGAGAGAGAGAGAGAGATTCTCTCTCCCTCTTTCTCCTGCTCGATATATATATATATATAATAATATATATATATATATATATATATATATATAATATATATATATATATATATATATATATATATATATATATATTTATATTTTCTTTCGTCTTTTCATTAATAATAATTTTTGTTGGGAGAATTTGTGTAAAAAATTCATGATATTAAATTGTATATGCTCCCGTGTTGTTTTCAAAATGTACTGTTTTTTCTGGAAGAATCACTTGTTTACCACGGTATCCTTCAAGGAGTGGCTAGCCTATGACTCCTCCTCCTCACTGTAGAGTGAAAATCGCCCTTATGGCTAATTTGGTAGTGTCAGTATGTATATTTAGCCTTCTTTTGACTATGGTGTTCTTTGTAAATCAGTATGCCTCAGTAAAGGGTCCGAATAGGACCGAAAGTATCGGAAAGTACTCGGCAACTCGTTTTTTTCATTTTTTCCTTCGTGGCAAAAAAACCTTTATTTATACATAGCATCACGTTTTATATACTTCGTGATCAAGTTATTTATATATATATATATATATATATATATATATATATATATATATATATATATATATATATATATATATATATATATATATATATATATATATATATATATATATATATATATATATATATATATATATATATATACATATCTTGAAATTTTCAAGCTGTACGGGTGGTAGAGAGAGAGAAAAATGATAAACTGCTCGTTCCGACATTTCAATCATTTGTCTCACTTGCTCTGCCTTTTGCGCTGAATTTTGTTGCCTATCACAAAATATTTTTCGAGCGAGAGAGAAAGAGAGAGAGAGAGGACTTTTCTCTTCCCGTACTCTGATTGGAAACGAGAAAATGAACATTTTGAGCACCCAATTCATGTTCCATATATTGCGACTGTTTATTAATAAACCAGATAAAAAAAACACTGTTTAATTCCTGGCTTGTAGTTACGACCAAGGTACCGATCCGGATAGAATTCGTTTGCATCCGGACAAAATGGTGGAAAAAAGTGAGCAGTTCTGACGTAAAAATAAATAAAATATAAAAATGTTTAGATTTATAAACTGTATCAGCGTCACCAAACCAGCCTAATTTAAATATTCATAACTTTCTTAATAAAGATTTTTTTTACCGCTGATTTAGACAAAAAAGAAGACATTTTCTCATTTATATGAGACAGTGATTCTCATTTACACGAGGATAAATTAAAATCACCGATTCTCATTCATGTGAGAATAAACTAGAATCGGTTATTTCTGTACGTCGTCATATTCACCACTGGATTAAAAAAGAATTTGAATGTTATCTTATCTGAATATTTGCTGCCTCGGGAACATAAAATGTGAAACTCAAGTTCTATGGGATCATAAACACAGCATTTCCCCAGATATTTAGCCCATTGAAAAATATGCAAATGAGTATTAAATGAATATACATCTCTCTTCTCCTCCTCCGTTCGTCTCCTTCACTTCTCTCCCTGAAGAGGAAAGGAAAGGGACAAGAAGGGGAAGGAATCTCTCTCTCTGAAGAGGAAACAAAGGGAGGAAGAACCTAATGTTTCTCCTCTCTCTTCTCGTCTCTCCTCTCTTCTCTCTCTCTCTCTGAAGGAGGAAGGGAAAGGAAGGTAAGGACCATAATTGTTTTCTCTCTCTCAATTCTCTCTCTCTTCGCTCATCCTCCTCTCCTCATAGGAAGGACTATTTGACAATATTTACAATTCGTCAGTCTACCTGTTTCCTAGGTAGTACGGGAGATGAATGAAGAGAGAGAGAGAGAGAGTTGATGAAATGTTATCATGATAGTAGTTCTCATTCTTCTTCTCGTAGTTACTTGCCAATTATGTTACCTATCTCTCTCTCTCTCAATAAGTCCGCTCCAATCAAGAGTTATCCCCATAATCCTGCTCGGTGGCTTATTCTGCAGATTGTCAAGAGAAGGAGAAAGTCCTCTTCTTCGGTCCAGAAGGAAAGAGCGAAGGAGCTTCTTTCTGGAATGAGCTTCGGGTTTCGCTATGCAAAGAAAACTCTCTCTTACCTTCTCCTCTAATCATTTAAAATCACAAACCTCAAATTTTATTCAGAGCATCAATATAAATTGACCCTCTCTCCGATCTCTTCATGAATCATGGTATAGGGACGACACTATTTCATAGAATAGAAAAGGATAGAAAATAGAATTTAGGTCAAAAGCCAAGCACTGGAACCAATGAGGTCATTCAGCGCTGAAAGGGAAACTGAGAATAAAAAGGTTTGAACAAGGCGTACCATGGAGGCAAAACCTTTTGCAGTTGAAGAAGCACTATGAAACAATTGATGGAAAAGGGTTGAGGAAAGTCCCGTGGAAGAAAAAGAATATGAATGGAGGTACAGTAAATGGAATGAAAACGTTTGCAGATAGGGGCCGGAAGGACTTTGCTAAGAACCTTAAGTAATGCCTACAGTGTACCTCATTAGGTGCATTAACGGCACCACCCCACTACTAAGGACACTATTTAATGGTCCTCCCCTCACATGACATGATCCCTAGACGCTGTCTTCAGGGACAGTTGCTAATAATTTCGTCCTCTCGTGGATTCGAACCAGCGCACAGAGGAGAAATCAGGACTTCAGTTCTCTCTCTCTCTCTCTCTCTCTCTCTCTCTCTCTCTCTCTCTCTCTCTCTTTTATCCGGACTTTCGAACGAGGGAATGGCGGAAGATAAAATCTCTCTCTCTCTCTCTCTCTCTCTCTCTCTCTCTCTCTCTCTCTCTGCAACTATCCTGCCTGAATGGATGATTCTCTCTCTCTCTCTCTCTCTCTCTCTCTCTCAAAGGAAGATCCCAAGACGATTCTGAAGTAAACGTTTCAATCCCAAACCAAGGTTTAGAATAAGTGGACCAATTTTGGACAGAGCCTTCCAGTTAGTTACAAGAAATGCTTTCTAATAACTCAATCTATGGCGCAATACTGTATCCAGTACTGTAACCGTAATTTAATGGATCTCTAGTGTGAGATACAAGAGAAGGGAACACAGAGCTGAGGGATGGTTGAAGATAAAAAGGGCAGGATATAAGCGATCGTAGCACGTAGGCCTATGTCACGTCGCACAACTACTCTTTAAACTTAAGGCAATTGGCATCACCTGTTACAAAGCAATGATTGCTTGACACACTTTGGTGTCTTCAGAACAATAATAATATAATAACAACAACAACAAACCAACTCTTGGTCAACATACGACAAAGATTAGTGAACAGCAAAACGGTCTGTTTCAAAGATAAATTTTTCCCATTTTCTTTGTCTACTGATTTAAATTTAAAAGTCACTAGGGAGAAAATACATATGAGAGCTAAGACCTCGTTTCATTCACGTTAAAACAAAGAGAGAGAGAGAGAGAGAGAGAGAGAGAGAGAGAGAGAGAGAGAGAGAGAGTGCCATAGGGAAATCAGAGCATGTAAAGGCATTCATCTCGACCTTCTATTCCATCGAGGTCCATTCGCCGGATTGAACTCGAGAAGGAATTGAAGTTTACTTAATAAACCTCAGCGTGGAAGCTTTCGGGGAATATTTATGGTTATGGGAGAAATACTCAATCTAGATCTTCATTTATGTATCGTGGTAGCTGGTGCCAGAACTGCAGCTAAGAAACAATACGAAACACCAACAAAAGAATTTCTTGCGTTATATATTTATCACACCGAGATATTCAATTGTGAGAATAAATAAGGGTGCCTGTTGGTCTACGGATATAAAAGATACAAGAAGAACTGTATATAAGTATTGTGCAAGCTAGGCTTATATTGAAATTCCCAGAGAGTTAAAAGCTGGAGAATCTCCTTCCTTCCTTCCTCTCTCAGTCCTTAATTAATTTTTGTATGATGTAAGTGAGGCTGTTGACTGAATAACAGAGAGAGAGAGAGAGAGAGAGAGAGAGAGAGAGAGAGAGAGACCTCTTCCTGTTGCTCTTAACACTTAAGATATATTCTAGCCGATCACAAACCCGGACAAAAGAGGAGGGACTGAAAGATTGTCAGCTCCAATTTTTTTTTAGCGACCAATCGATACATAATGATGAAGCTGAACAAAATCTTTTGCAGTCTGATACAAGCTGCAGTGAGGTACCAATGCATCTTTTGAGATAAGTTTAACACCCATTCATCCCCAGATTGGCAGGCTCAAACTGGCTCTGGGACCACACAAAATGCATTGTGCATCTGTCCGCACTATTGAGAGGTCACGCTGGGCTTTCTCTCCGCTAGCTTGTGTGTTTGTCAGTATTTTGTTGCATATTATGAGGCAGACAATTTTTGGTAAAGTGGGGGAGGGGGGAGCATGCTGACATATGGTGAAAGGGTATATGAGCAAAAAAAGGTTGAGATCCACTGCCTTAGAGCCATTAAGCGGGAAATGTAGCGAATCGTAGCCTTCAGAAGAGACAAGCAATCAGCGTTCTTCTTACATGACATATAGACGAGGACGAGGTGGCTCTCCACGAGACACTACGACCAATTATATTTATTGTTATGAATGAATAGAAGACAAGATGGGGATGAATGGGTGTTAAACTTATCTCAAAAGATGCATTGGTACCTCACTGCAGCTTGTATCAGACTGCAAAAGATTTTGTTCAGCTTCATCATTATGTATCGATTGGTCGCTAAAAAAAAATTGGAGCTGACAATCTTTCAGTCCCTCCTCTTTTGTCCGGGTTTGTGATCGGCTAGAGTATATCTTAAGTGTTAAGAGCAACAGGAAGAGGTCTCTCTCTCTCTCTCTCTCTCTCTCTCTCTCTCTCTGTTATTCAGTCAACAGCCTCACATCATACAAAAATTAATTAGGGACTGAGAGAGGAAGGAAGGAAGGAGATTCTCCAAGACCCCAACGCAGATGATGTTAAAGGAATGAATACAGTCGCACCGAAACCAACGTAAGAATCGGTGTCTCGTTCGTCCCAATATTTCGTAACAAAGGTCTGTTTATGAGTTTTCCAACCAAAACTTATTCTAAAACGCTGGGAGAGCTTGCAATAGTGTTTGTTTGTTTGTTTGTATGGTGTTTTTACGTGGTTATTCAGCAACGGGACCAACAGCTTTACGCGACTTCCGAACCACATAGACAGTGAACTTCTATCACCAGAAATATACATCTCTCACACCTCGATGGAATGCCCGAGAGTCGAACTCGCGGCAACCAAGGTGGCAGGCCAACACCATACTAACCACGCCACTGGAATGCCCGAGAATCGAACTCGCGGCCACCGGGGTGGAAGGCCAAGACCATACCGATCACGCCACTGACGCGCTGTTTGCAAGTGAATTCATTGATATCAGAAAGGGTTTCCTCAAGATGAACGGCTAAGAATTATATGTGTGTGAGAGAGAGAGAGAGAGAGGACGAAGGAGAAGATGAGAAGAATGAGAATCCCCAAAAAGAAGAAAATACCATATATATGTGAAAATAGCAGAGCAACCAGCAAGGGCGATCGTGCGTCAGATAAGCAAGTGCATGAAATAAGATATTATTTTTTTGTGTGGGGGAGAGCTGGTTCCAAAGCCGAGATTATTATTAGATGAAAAACCTGCACACGGGAGACTGCTTCCACTGGAAAAAATAACATTTACTGCTTTACCGCAGTAATTAGGATACCTGCAACAAACTAACTCTCTCTCTCTCTCTCTCTCTCTGTCATATATTGATCACACCGAATAATGCGTCTTCACTTTAAAAGTCTGACATCTTAAATCAAACAAAAACAAATAAATGATAAAAAAGGCACCAAATTCTTTCCCTATAGAACTCCTGATGGAAAATAAACCTTCATTTAGAACACAAACAATTTATGCTACATACATTCCGACCGTTCATTAATTAACCCGCACTTAAACACCATTCATTTATTAATAAATCCGAACTGAAATAGCGGGCGTTCTTTCCGGCCAGCCCATCCGACGGGTGGAATTCATTTCCGTGAAGACAGAATGACAGAAGAGACAGGGGAGAGGAATCCGATGAATAAAAATGGGTCTGAATGGAAGACCTGTGCTGGACCAAAAAGGTCACCAGGGCAGCATTTACATATCCGCTATTTTTTCATTTTTGCTTAATAAAAAAGATATAAAGAAAACGTAATCATTTCCAATAATAGTCAACATTTAGTAATAATGACGCGTAATGTTATTCTGAATAGATTACTCCTATTCCAGCCAAGAGCGGCCAGATTTGCAGAACAGGTGCACCAGTATGCAGCAATAAATGTGCCTCGCTGTCGAACTCTTCAGTTCCTGAGGGCCTCTATTCCTCCTCACTCCGCTGGAGGAAGTGGAACAGCCTCCCTTCTGAGGAAGTCGTTCAATTGGAACTTCTTCAGAAGTTCAAACGAAGAAGCAACTCATTAATAATATGAAACAATTCTCCTTCTATTCTAAATCATTTACTTGTATTTTTATCTATTTATCTATTAATGTTTTTTTTTTTCTAATAACTGACCTCTTCTTCCCGTATTCCCTGCTATCTTCTCTTGCTTCATTAAATGGGATCTTAATTCAACAACAGATTACTCGGCGCTGCTGAGTCACTTCCAGACTCTTCTGGCAAATTGTAGTTCTACACCATCATTATTATTATTATTATTATTATTATTATTATTATTATTATTATTATTATTATTATTATTATTATTATTCAGAAGTTGCAGAACCTTATTCATATGGAACAATCCCACCAAAGGGGCCACCGACTTGAAATTGAAACTACCGAAGAATATTTCGGTGTTCACCAGAAAGAAGCAACAGAAGGTCAAAGAAAACACAGAAAGAAGAGATCAGTTATTTAAAAGGAAAACATTAACAAATGAATAAATAAAAGATAAAGAGTTAAGTCAATTATGAAAACAGAAGGAGAATTGTTTGGAGGTAGCAGTGCGTTGCATCTTGGCTTGAATTCCTGAAGTTGCAATGGAACGACATCCTCTGAAGGGAGACTGTTCCATTCGTGTGAGGAGGAATACAGGACTTCTTTCTTTCTGGCACTGGGAACATATTCCTCAATAAAATGGACTTGTCATACTTTTAATCGTCATGAATTTTAATACTCATTAACAGTGTCCATATAGCTTGGCAGTGAAAAATTATATAACAGAAAATTGTTCAATGCCAAAAAAAGAAAAAGTATTTCGTGGAAGGAGGGAAGCGACAAATGATGGCAATATCAGAGGCAGAGGAAGGACAAATTTATTACCTGGAGATTAATCGCGAAAAAATCATTAATTACCCAGAAAACATATTGAAATTAAGGACGGGCAAAAATAAAATTGCATCTGTGACGCTGCTGTGGCACGAATATAATAAATTAACGAGGGTTATAGCCCCTCATTTGCACCTTGAGGAAGGGAGGTATATGAATAATTGGGAATAATCCTGAATAATTGGGAATTATCGCTATCAATGGCTAAAACACTAATTAGGGTATGTATGCATATCTCTCTCTCTCTCTCTCTCTCTCTCTCTCTCTCTCTCTCTCTCTCTCTCTCTCTCTCTCTCTCTCTCTCAGGATTTGCGTCCAAAGCTAATAGAATAGAATCTATAGAATAAATTACCGCATATGACTCATTAAAGCCATCTCTCTCTCTCTCTCTCTCTCTCTCTCTCTCTCTCTCTCTCTCTAATTACGAGAGATTAAGATCTCGGGATGCCGAAAAATAAATCGAAGCGAAAAACAGGAAAAATGCTTTCAATGATACAACCCTTATGATACAACACTTATCATACTTCTCATGGGATCGGAATTTGGAGCTTCTATAATCTACAACAACCACCGCCCCCACCCCCCCCCCTTCCCAACGCGCCCCACCCCCTTTCACATCATATTCCTTCTCCAGCTCTTTACACAGAAATATCAGTTTCCTTTTTTATAACCATTCAAATGTCAACGTCTCTGATTGAGGACAACGCCTCTATATTCGTACAGAATGAACACAACAACAAAAACAGTTTTATCTGTATACAAAATGTATATTAGAGCTTTACCATCATCTCTGGACACCTCCCAGTAGGAGGGTAGTGACACCACTGTAGGCGTTACTACAGGTTCTTTTCCCCGTCCCTTCGGCCCCCAGCTACCCTCACTTTTTAACCTTTGACTTGACCTCCATTCCAGCTTCATTTCTTCCACCATGCTGTCCAACCACTCCAACTCCCTCTTGGCACTGTCTTAAATTAAGCGCTCAGTGGCCGGAAGTGCTCCAGTGTTTGACTCTAAAGTCAAATTTTCATGAAACAGAAGTCATCGTTATACACCAATGATTTGAAAAAGCTTTCTATTCAAGTTCATTGCATAGATAACTCAATGAATTTTCTAAGTCTCCCATTATCGTGATAATGAGCAAAACTGCCACATTTCTGAAATCTCTTGTGAATAAGAATGGAAGGGAAGCAGAAGAAACGAATGAGTTTGTCCTCCTAAACACAGGTGCTAGAAGAGTTGAAGATAGACACATGGAATGGAACAGAAAATCTAGGCCAAAGGCCAATCACTGAGACCTATGAGGTCATTCAGCGCTGAAAGGGGGTAATTAACAATAAAAAGGTCTGAAAGGTGTAACGGGATGAAAACCTTTTCCAGTTGCATTGAGAAACAATTGTTAGAAAAGGGTTGAGGAAAGTAGGATGGAAGAAACGGAATATGAACGGAGGAGGAGGAACAGTAAAAAGAATGAAAACGGTTGCTGCAAAGAACCTTGAGTATCGGGATTATTGAGAATAATATGAAAATGGATTCAGTATTCCCCAAAATGAATTCTCCCTCTCCTTTACTCCCACATTTCAACAACAGTCTCGCAAAACACAAAGCCTTAATTTTGCTCCATCTTCCAACTTTATCCTTTGCATATGCTTTTAAACTCTCTTACCAGTTTCTGCAGTTTCTCTTCCCTATCACCAACCACCAGCACAGCACCATCTGCAGGCATAAACCATTCCACAAACTATTCTTGAGTCATTTTCGTATCCCACACCTTTGTAATTTTGACTAATTTCATAAAGACACTGCACAGTCATGGAGACATACATCCCTGTTTCAGATGCACTTACACATCAAACGAGTCACTCCCTTCACTACGTATTCTCTCACACCTCAATCCTATGCTTCCATCTCAACAACGTTTCATCACTCTTTGGACAACACCACCACCTCGATTCAACTTGATTTAGAAATAAAGATTATAAAACTGACTGATGAACGGATCTAAAACATTCAGACCTTCATTACAAAACCACAAAACTTCATTGAGAGAGAGAGAGAGAGAGAGAGAGAGAGAGAGAGAGAGAGAGAGAGAGAGAGAGAGGGGGGGGGGGGGAGATTAGGTGTGGTAGGAATGATTCAAAGTCCCTTATCTTCATAATAGAAGGGGAGCAACGAAATTGAGGAACGGTCCGGAAATGACTTCTGGTCCATCAGTTTTGGAGAATCGGGAATAAAAAAAATCCTATTCAGGTTAATGAAGAGAGAAGTGAGGAGATTACCCAAACACAGGCGAGGGGAGAGAGGCTCATAATCGAGAGAGAGAGAGAGAGAGAGAGAGAGAGAGAGAGAGAGAGAGAGAGAGAGAGAGAGATAATAATGGCTATCTAAAAGGAGTAGATAATGAAAGGTGTTTGAGGTGGTTTATAAGGGGACTTTGATGGAGAGAGAGAGAGAGAGAAGAAGAGAGAAGAGAGGGATAGAGAGAGAGAGAGAGAGAGAGAGAGAGAGAGAGAGAGAACCTCCTGAACTGGAAATCTAGATTCACATTTTACTGAAGACCCAGATGACGAAGAACTGAGATGCTACAAAGACAGTGACGTGGAGTTGTTTGGTTAGAAGGGCCATGAGCCACAGTGAGGCCCAACAACCGAATCACTGAAGGGAGAGTATAAATATAAGAAAAGGGTAAACAATAAAATACTTAGGTCTGAGTTGACAGAAGTGTCCTGATATTTTGCTGAAAACTGTCAAAACAAAAACAGCAGCTTTAATTGAGAAATTTCTGTAGCCAAATTATTTATTTAAAACAAACGTAAAGTGTCAAACACGTTAGCACACACATCGCGAACATGCTGGGTACAAGTCGTTAACAGATTGTTAACAAGTCAATAATTTATTAGTACTTCTAACCGCTGCTTCATACTGTTATCAAGCATTTGCTAAAATATTGTTCTCCACACACACAATAGTCGACTTGTCAAGCTGTCCGTGATAACTACGTCACAAGTTGCAAACATGTGTTGATGACATGTCTTAGAAGAATGCTTTTAGTGCTTCCTTAATCGGAATCTGTACACACAATAAGTAAACAACAACAAAGGTAGCTTTAAATAGACCCTTCCTTCTGTGTGGAAGTGACATCACTTCCAAAAGAGTTCAGAGCAAAAAACCCTAAAATAAAAAAGGGAAATGAATGATCTGCAGCGAACAAGTCTTTGTGTTCGTTTATTTACAGAATGCAGTTGAAAAGAACAAACGAATAAATGGGGGAAAATGTAGCGGTACGTCAGGCATAAGAGAGAGAGAGAGAGAGAGAGAGAGAGAGAGTATCCGGAACATTTTTTAATCCGGTAACAATACGCGACCAAAGTACTAATACTGCACAATAAACAGGCCCTCGAAATCGTTGGCAAAGGAATAACTGGAAACTGGAGAGAGAGAGAGAGAGAGCGAGAAACGATCAAATCGCCTCTTGATTCTGGGGAGATGAAAGGATCTGGAAAACAAAATGAAATACATAGTATTCAACGTCACTGAAGTGAATATAATAACACTCTCTCTCTCTCTCTCTCAATACCAAGTCCTCTCGAGACCTTCGGGGCAAAAGGACCCTTAACGAAGGCAACAACCAAGAACTTGCCACATGAACACGAAAGACGACGCCCCAGAAGAGACGGGTGAAGAGACCGAGGACAGTCTGACATCCATTAAGACGACTGAAGGTCTGTTTACCTCCAGTCACCTCTATGCCAGCAAGGGTCTTCGTCCAAGCGTGGTAATAGTTTAAAGGGATACAAGAAGCCTGTTGTGGACCTCTGGATTAGGTCCAAACAAAATGGGAAAACTCAAAAAAACAGCAAAGGCTTGAGTGGTACATCAGTAATGTATTTGTAATGGTGGACTTACCAACTGAACACTCGAGTTCAGGAATCATGTTTTAAAAAAAGCAGATGCCAGAGTATTAGGAAAATAAATGTAGGTCCTCGTTGACTGCTACAGGAACGAGCCATAATAGGCCGTGAAACTACAGTAGAACTAACAACCTGTTGAATTCTCTACAAATTCTCGGATTGTATTGTCAGTTCAACAGGGCGAGAAAGATCCCCAAAGTTCCATGTCACGCGAACTCTCCCAGCATTTAAACTCATGTTTATAGTCTGAACGACAATAAGGTAACACTGAACCCCCCATCAGTCTAAAGCAGTGGTTCTTAAACTTTTTTGGCAGCGACCCAGAATTTTGCGCAAATGAACCATGGCGACCCAAGCCTACATAGGTATACAAATTGTCTTTGTAAGTAATATGATAATGCTTTTAAAAGCGGGTTACAGAAACAAAATTACATTCTGGAATGTTTATTAATACAAGTAGCACATATAAATAACAGTGATATATGGAAAAAAATATACAAACATAATTGCTAGCCTCAAAAAACAAAAAGGTATGTTTGAGTTTCATGCTATGAAATTAAATAGAATAATTAGGCTGTGATATATCCCTGTGGAGAGAGAAATTCAAAATTATTTAGAACTTGACATGTAATGTGCTACTACTCGTATAATCAGTGAGAACCTTGCCAAAGCCACGGTAGAGATTATCGTACAGAAAACTTCAAATTGTTGGTTTTACATTGAAATTTCTAAACACTTCAAATAAATGTTCTGCTTTGGAGTTTTTATTTAATCATGGTCTGCTTAGAATCCTAAAACAATGCATCATGAATTTTAATTATTACAGTATATAATTATAATATATTTGTAGTGGGAAAATAATAATTTTCTGCAAACCCTTAGCGACCCAATAAAATGGCTTGGCGACCCAACTTTGGGTCGCGACCCAGGGATTTAGAACCACTAGTCTAAAGGAACCTGAAACCATTTTTCCTTCGTCTGTCGGAAGGAAGTGTGAAACTAGACAGGGAAAAGCCGAGAGCTAAAAGGTCATATTTCGAGACAATGAGTCCTTCAATACATACGAAAATGTGAAGGGACAGAAGCCACATCCGAGCACATTTCGAGGTTCTGGATGCGCACGGAATCCTAAAATACCAAGTCATGTTTTCATTTTATTTACATCAATTAAAATTCAGCTGTAGACTCGATTCTGTGTAAAACTGACAGTTGCATTTTAATAAAACAAATACTGAAATTTATGAAGCTTTGTCTCATCATTATTACAATTCATGTCCTACTTCCTCTCCACAACAACAACAACAACAGCAACAACAACTGGTAAACCAGCTGAATGCAGCTGAATCTTAGGTTCCCGAGATCCTCTCAGTCTGTGAGGGAAGGAATCTCAGGACAGACCTCCTCTAGGCAGGAGGAAAAGTTCACTTCCTTAGAGCAAAGGATTTTCTTCCACACAAGACTACAAACCTTCGCAAACAGATCCAAATCTTTTCTGAGATGACTCTCAAAAATTTTTTTATCATCATCATTACCAAAAAGTAAAGGCATGATAATTTGAAAATTTACAGCCCCAAAAAAATGGAATACTGAATTTAGGCCAAAGGCCAAGCGCTGGGGCCTATAGGTCCTTCAGCGCTGAAAGGGATACTGAGAGTAGAGTACAGACTTGCTGTATTTCCTGTTAGCTGCTGTTGCTTCTCTGAAATAGACCAACCCACCTGTAGTAAGCACCCTGCATTCTATAGATACCTCATACATCATGTACCTGAAATAATAAACATTTATTATTATTATTATTATTATTATTATTATTATTTTTTTATTTTTTTTTTTTTTTTTTTTTTTTTTTTTTTTGCTCTATCACAGTCCTCCAATTCGACTGGGTGGTATTTATAGTGTGGGGTTCCGGGTTGCATCCTGCCTCCTTAGGAGTCATCACTTTTCTTACTATGTGTGCCGTTTCTAGGATCACACTCTTCTGCATGAGGCCCGGAGCTGACTTCAGCCTCTAGTTTTTTCTAGATTCCTTTTCAGGGATCTTGGGATCGTGCCTAGTGCTGCCTATGATTATGGGTACGATTTCCACTGGCATATCCCATATCCTTCTTATTTCTATTTTCAGATCTTGATACTTATCCATTTTTTTTCCCCTCTCTTCTCTTCAACTCTGGTGTCCCATGGTATTGCGACATCAATGAGTGATATTTCTTCTTGACTTTGTCAATCAACGTCACGTCTGGTCTGTTTGCACGTATCCACCCTATCCGTTCTGATAACCATAGTCCCAGAGGATCTTTGCCTGATCGTTTTCTATCACTCCTTCAGGGTTGGTGCTCGTACCACTTATTACTGCAAGGTAGCTGATGTTTCTTGCACAGGCTGCTCCAGTGGAGGGCTTTTGCCACTGAATCATGCCTCTTTTTGTACTGGTTCTGTGCAAGTGCCGGGCATTCACTTGCTTTGTGGTTTATGGTTTCATTTTTCGTATTGCACTTCCTACATATGGGAGAGATGTTATTTCCGTCTATCATGCTTTTGAACATATCTGGTTCTTAGGAACCTGATCTTGTGCCGCTGTTATCATTCCTTGCTTCAGTTTCCGCCTTCTTTAGCTCTCCCCCTCTGTAGCCATTGCCAATTGTCATCGCTGGCTAGTTCTTTAGTCTGTCTCATGTATTTGTCCGTGCATTGGTTTGTTGTGCCAGTCCTCTGTTCTTTTTCTGTCTTTCTCCTGTCTCTGTATATTTCTGGGTCTTCGTCTACTTGTATTAGTCCTTCTTCCCATGCACTCTTTAGCCACTCGTCTTCACTGGTTTTCAGATATTGCCCCAGTGCTCTGTTTTCGATGTTGACGCAGTCCTCTATACTTAGTAGTCCTCTCCCTCCTTCCTTTCGTGTTATGTATAGTCTGTCCGTATTTGCTCTTGGGTGTAGTGCTTTGTGTATTGTCATTTGTTTCCTGGTTTTTCTGATCTATGCTGCGGAGTTCTGTCTTCGTCCATTCCACTATTCCTGCGCTGTATCTGATTACTGGCACTGCCCATGTGTTTATGGCTTTTATCATATTTCCGGCGTTGAGTTTTGACTTGAGTATCGCCTTGAGTCTCTGCATATATTCTTTCCTGATATGGTGTCCTTCATCTCTTGGTGTTTTATATCTCTCCTCCTTCCATTATTCCCAGGTATTTGTATCCTGTCTCATCTATGTGTTTGATGTTGCTGGCCCATCTGGTATCTTTATCCCGTTCAGTTCTCCGTTACTTTGCCTTTTTGTATGTTGACTAAGGCGCATTTTTGCTATTCCAAACTCCATCCTGATGTCCCCAGATACAATCCTTACAGTCTGGATTAGGGTATCTATTTCCTTGATGCTCTTACCATACAGCTTGATGTCGTCCATGAACATCAGATGGTTGATTGTGTTGCCTCTTTTCTTGAGTTGGTACCCGGCATCCATCTTCTGTAGTACTTTTGTCATGGGAATCATGGCTACTACGAAGAGTAGTGGGGACAGTGAGTCGCCCTGGAAGATCCCTCTCCTGATATTAACCTCTGCTAGTCTTTTTTCCAGAGCTTGTAAGTATTGTATTCAGGTTGCCCATTGTATTTTTGAGGAAGCTGATGGTATTTTCCTCTGCCCCATATATTTTCAGGCATTCTATTAGCCATGTGTGTGGTATCATGTCGAAGGCTTTCTTATAGTCTATCCATGCCATGCTTAGGTTGGTTTTCCTTCTCCTACTGTTCTTCATTACCATTTTGTCTATCAGGAGCTGGTCTTTTGTGCCCCTACACTTCCTTCTGCAGCCTTTCTGTTGGTGGGGGATGGTGTTTGTCTCCTCTAGGTAGTTGTATAGCCTTTCACTGATGATACCTGTTAGTAACTTCCACATTATTTGGTAGGCAGGTGATAGGCCTGAGTTACTGGCTATATTTCCCTTACTCTTGTCTTTTTGTACTAGGGATGTTTCTTCCTGTGGTCATCCATTTGGGTGCTTGGTGATTTGAGATACAATGCTGGAGTTGTTCTGCTATTCGTGGGTGTTAGGCCTTGAAGTTTTTGAGCCAGTATCCATGACATCATCGGGACCTGGGGCTTTCCAGTTTGGCATTTTCTTCAGTTGATGTCTGATGTGTCTGTCGTGATGTCTGTGAATCTTTGTTTTATCTCCCTGTTTCTTCTTCCTTGACTTCCGGAGCCATGTTGCATGTTTGTTGTGTGATACCGGATTGCTCCATATGTTTTCCCAGAGTCTCTTACTTGATTCGGCTTCAGGAATTTCTGGGTGGTTGTCTTCCCCTCTTAGTTGGCTGTATAGTCTTTTCTGGTTGGATTCCGAATAGTTTGTTCTGTTGGTATCCCTTATTCCTGTTCATGTACCGTTGGATCTTGTGTGCTTTGGCCTTACGCCTCTGTTTTACATCTTCTATTGTGTTGTTTAGTCCCCTCTCTTGTACTTTGTATTTCTCGTTGAGTTCCTCCCTTGTTTTCTTGCTTCTTAGCCTTTTTTTCTGCCATCTCTTTCAGTTTACTCAAGTCAGATCTCATCACCCATGATTTGCTTTTCTTTTCCAGGCGCCTTTTCCAAGGAGGTTGCTTTTTTGGTTTCTGTTGGTTTGGTTGTGACGGTGGTGTTGTGTTCGAATCCCCATCAGTTCTGCTACTAATCTTGCTCCTGCATATGTCAAGTTATTTGTTTCTGTGATACTGGTGGTGTGTATTAGGCCATTATTTCATTGACCTCACTTGTTTTCTCCCTTAATTTCTTGGTTGTAGGCTTTCATGGATGGGATCTTTGTTTCTCTCTGTATCTGGTTGGCTCCATCCATTGTCTAATCTTTTTTTTCTACCCATTCTGTCCTCTCTGTTACTTCGTCGGTGTTTCTTCGTGTGTCGTTGTTTGATACCTCATCCTCCCTGTTCGGTCTTCCTGTGGCATCGTCTCTCAGTTCGCCTTCGTGTAATTCGTTGTCGTGTGACATTTCCCTTTCCAGTTCTTCTCTTTCTGTTGGGGGAGAGCCAGTTCTTTTTCTTTATGTTTCCTTACTTGGTCTGCCAGCCTCTGCTCTGTTTGGGGGGTGTTATTCCTCTCATTCCAGATGTTGACCAATCTTCTTCTATATCCTCTCTCCGTCGGGTTGCTTCGATGTAGCATCTCCATATTTCCTTATTTTCTTCTCTTGTCCATTTCTTTCTTCCTTTTTGCCTCTGTAGCTCCAATCTCAGGCTGTTCATTACTGTCGTTGTGGTGATCAGTTGCTGGATGACGACCTCCAAGTACCTGACCGTCTTCCCCTACAATTGGGTTGAATACCTGGTTGCCGGACGAAGCTCCTCTGTTGCCAGAGGTTCCATTTACGTCGTTGTCACCGTTTATTCCTTCATTTCTTTCCATCATTGCTGAGTTTGCTTATTTTACCCATAGCTGGACCCTACCCCATCAGGGATAGGTACTCATTTACAGCTGAGTAGACTGAGGAAATTATGGTAAAGATCCTTTCCCAAGGAATCAACGCCGAGGAGAGCGGTCACCCATCCAACGACTGACCAGCCCCAATGTTGCTTAACTTGACTTGAAATCTATTGACGACCTAACCCACTCCTCCACGGCGCCACACATTTTTTTTTTTATTATTATTATTATTATTATTATTATTATTATTATTATTATTAAATGCAGGGGCAGTTTCATATCCTTATCCAAAGACCTACGAGAGAGAGAGAGAGAGAGAGAGAGAGAGAGAGAGAGAGACTTGATTGATGCCATAACTCCGTACTTTCGACGCAAAAAATAAAAACCAAATTTGATTTGCAGATAAAACGATCATCTGAAAGTCGCCTTCCTTCAGTCACTAAAATCGGCGGAAGCATTCAACCTCGGTGAATTATATCACGAATAATCTACGATAAGTCTCATGTAAAAACACAAACCCTTACAGATTATGAGAAGCAATTTGGCCAAAAGCGTCTACTCAATTAAATAAAAGCCATTGCATTGAGGGTCAATCTGTCCATATTGAATCTGGTTTTAATCTCTTTCAGAGCTGAAAAATATTTTATTTATAGATTCCGTTTCTTTTATTCGTCTAGAATAAAGTGTCACGTGGAAGCACAACAATGTGATGGATGGCTGTTTGGGGACATGATTTGACGCAGCTGATTTGTTAAAAGCAGTAATATATTGTAAACCTTTTCTTTCTAAGGAGCCAACTCTCTCTCTCTCTCTCTCTCTCTCTCTCTCTCTCTCTCTCTCTCTCCTCTCTCTCCCCCTCTCTCTCTCTCTCGTCTATCCTAAAGAGATCTTGTCAACAGCTTTTCCTCGTTCTCCGTTAAATCCTTCATATTCCAGTGAATGAACAGAAAACAATTTTGCATCAGAAGTGATTTCCCACGACTAGAGCCTTCACTCTGTCCCTCTCCCAACCAGCGAC
Source organism: Macrobrachium nipponense (assembly GCF_015104395.2). Lineage (NCBI taxonomy): Eukaryota > Metazoa > Arthropoda > Malacostraca > Decapoda > Palaemonidae > Macrobrachium > Macrobrachium nipponense. The sequence continues at coordinate 19,520,362 of NC_087214.1, read as the reverse complement.
CTTTTTCCACGTCGATAAGTTAATCCGATGACCTCTCTTCCCTGATTCTATTTGCTTATATAAGATCCAATAACGAAGCGTAGAAATCCATGATTTTGAGGATTCCTTTGTTCTAATAGTTATCCAATTTACGTGAAAGCCACCAGATGTAAAGAGATTACTTCTGCCGCCAGAGTTTGTGCTTTCATATGGCGTCATGTTTCTATGAGTCGGCCTCAGTAAATCGCCATTTTTGATGAGATATTAAGAGAGATAAAGTTTACACCACAACCGACAAATGGAAGCGGACCCAACCTCCAAAGGCTTTATGGTCCTTTTGTTACAAAGAATTCTCAGTCATGGAGCGCTCACACAACACGTCATTATTTCTTGTTAACTTGGACAGCACTCAGCATTTCAGTGGAGAATTCATTGGCCATGATACCCGACAGACAACCTCTTCCCGTATTTATTTCGTGGAAATTAGCCATTTTTTAATGACTATTTCCTCTCTTCTGCTTCCTACAAGAGCAACATTTATTATCTTACCTTAAGATTTATTTCTTCTAACATCAAACTACACTATATCCATCGGAAACAATTCAAGTGGGTTTATCTTAACTTGTTTGCAAAAAACCAAAATTCAAGGGGTGTTTTCACTTCTCTTCTCTGCGAGTTATGGCTAACTGTAACCTTAAGTAAGATAAAATTACTCAGGCTAGAGGGCTGCAATTTGGTATGTTTCATGTATGAATGGTGGATGATCAACTGACCAACTTGCAGCCCTCTAGCCTCAGTAGTTTTTAAGACTGCAGAAGGACAGAAAAAGTGCGGACGGACAGACGAAAATCCATCTCAATAGTTCTGTTATAGAAAACTAAAACCAACAGAGAATAATTTTCAGCATTTAATAATTCTTAAATACCAGAGCACTATCTGAATTATGATTCCATGGCCCTCAATTATCAGGACTCAGGCAAATATCATTACCAGATTTTCCGTTTATAAAAACAAACGGTGCGATTATTCATGGATTCAAATTCAATGGATTTCACTCTCTCTCGAAGAAAGAATTCTTGTTTATGACCAATCATATATCCATAACATATTTCCCTGCTGAAAAAAGATGTCTGGAGAGAGAGAGAGAGAGAGAGAGAGAGCTAAATGCCGCATTCACCACTGACCAGCTCAAAACCCGAACTGCCTAATTGGAAAAGAGGATTTTCACAAACTAATTACAGAGCAACTGGAAAACTCTTAATTACAGAGAGACCTCCTGATTTGTGTCAGTCACTTGTAAAATTAAGATACCACTGGACGGATTTTGTAATACATTTTAAGACACAAACATCCTTTCTCTCTTGGGATTTCGCAAAGACGTTGCATTAAAAAATTCGGTGGGTTCTCCTCCTCATTCTAAGAAAGGAGAGAATTCGGTGGCCTATTTGAGACGACTTGAATACACATTTCTGGAAGGGAAGTTGTGAATTGGGAGAATATTCTCTCTTAGGTGCAAGGATACCTCTAGATACCGAGTCTGAAACGCGCGCAATCCAAATGTTCCTTTCATCTTGTGCAAAAACTCCTTCCACCACGACAGGCCTCATTCGTCAGATATCATTTAACTTATGCATTTATCTGTTTATTTAACTATTTCAATTTTTTTCTCTTCTAATATATGAGCGTTCTTTCCCTATTCCTTATTACTTTATTTTACTTCTTTTAAACTCAATCTTCTTTGGAAGATTGAGTTTGAAGTCAATGGCCCCTGTGGTGGGTCTTGTTCATTCTCGGATATAATAATAATAATAATAATAATAATAATAATAATAATAATAATAATAATAATTCCTTGTTTTCTTCTCTTGTCTTCTGTAGCCCTAAAAATAAAGAAAAAAAATAATAATAGTGAAAAACCTTTCACTTACTCCCCATTCCTATATCTGATATCATCTCTCACTTACCATCGTCAATCTCAAAAAAAAAAAAAAAAAAAAAAAAAACACTCCCAGCTGCAGGCCCTTAAGGTCACGGTCTTCCCACAGGGGACAGTTTTCGCAAAGGGGGAAAGGGGGAGGGTGTGAGGAGGAAGAGGGAGGGGCTGCTTGGGAAGGGTTGAGGGTCGGTGTTTCTTCCTGGGAGGTTGAGGAGAGAGTTGAGGGATGGCAGAGATGTCTCTTTAGGGACAGTTGGTTGAGGCCTGCTTATTATGAGAAACAAATCCCAAGTTATGTTTGGGTACATTATGTATATCTAAGAATCAATCTCTATAAGAGAGCTTTGGGGAATCTGTTCGGTTTCCTTTTTCAATTTTTGAAAATGAGAATCGAACGGATTCCGAAAGCTCTATGTGCAGATTTATTCTTAAATATAACAGGACTCCTACATAAGAGTGCTTTGTTTCTCCATTTCAAGACTCACGCTAAGACTATACTCTGTTTTTTTCCATCTGTCCATCTGCCTGTGGTGTTTGCGCATGGTAACACTGCGTCTCGGGCTTTAATAATATCCTATTTCGAATATTAACGGTTGTAATTCGCATATAGTAAATTATTAAAACACTTTTCAGTTGCAGTGTACGCCCAGATATCCTTTTATTTACCTAAAACTTACACAGCTTAACTCTTTAAAGTCCAGGGATGCAGTGTTTACCATGTGAACACACCACAGGAGGATGGCAGATGGAAAAAAAAACAGAGTATAGTATTGTTTCATCCATAAAAGAGGTCTTCAGCCTTCCACTTAATGTGGTGTCCACGGATCCAGACTCCATGAAACAAAAGAATATGTCGATGGCAGATCTAGTAAAACCGAGATAAAATTTTGACGTATGACTTCATCACACGTTTTATAACATTTTCTACTTTGCCTTCGTGTGACTATGGCATCAATTTCACTATAAACAAGATGGATAGTGGAAAGTCTTGGTAATGAATTCCAAAGAATGACGGACAGAGCAAAATCAGGGAAATGTGAATAAAAACCGTAAGGTTACAAATTCTGGAAAACCTTCACTTACATGATCTCATCGGTTGAGCAATAAAGACATTTACATCGTACTGAAATTTGCAACACCTAGAAATACTTCAGTAAGTTTCTGTTATGAAATTATTTTTTGTTCATCCGTTTGCACCACAGGGCCCTAAACAGCACCCAAATTAAGCTTTAACAGACAACTGCTAAAAGAAATAAACTCAAACTATAACAAGAGATTTGCGAAAGACCTCCTTCCGAGGTAGTGTCAGACAAACACCAGACTCCACGAAACATGGCAGTTTTGCTTCGACGAAGGCAAACATCACACACACACACACACACATGGACATTTTTCGTGGAAGTCTTGGGATCCCGACTCAGCAGTCAACAATATGTGTTGCCTTCCATTTGCTAAACTCTCTCTGCTCTTTTCGCCTCCTGACGAGGGGCGTCTTATTGTGACTGGCGCCCTCAGGTAAGTGCTGGGGACACAGACAGACTTCTTCGCTCTGCTCCTTAACCGACAGAAAGCAATGGTCGATGTTTTAGGTGACATTAATTTATTCAGTTTACACCGAGCTGACTGTTTCATGTACTTAAACAATAATACGGATGAAATGGGCAGGGAACGGGGTTTTTGACCCCATCTCCCGCTAAAGAGATCTCAGGGAAATTTTAAAGTCCAGGACTTTCCTTCGGATATTTCCAAACTTCTCCTTTTCCAATAACCGCTTCGGCAGGCCTGAGGGTAACTTGTCTAGATAAGAAAGAGTTACAAGGATTAGGATGTCTCGAAGACTTGTTAGTCCATCCGAGGTGACATCGTGTGCTCACTTATTTCTTGGAGCAGGTTTTACTGTGCATTCACAGTGTCCTAATGATTTTGTCCAGCTTTCTTTTAAACTCTTCCACACTGTTGTTGTTTACAACTTCTGGTGGCAGTTTATTCCACGTGTCACACATCTTGTATGTGAAGAAGTTGCCACAATGGGATGTGTTGTATCTCTTCAGTTCTAGTTTCCATCCATTATTTTTTGTCTGGTTTTCGTTTAATGTAAATAGGTTACTCTCTACTTTTGTTATGCCTTTCAGTATTTGAGAGAGAGAGAGAGAGAGAGAGAGAGAGAGAGAGAGAGAGAGAGAGAGGACTGTATTCTTCATAGTACGAGGAGCTATGCACAAACAAATGTATCAAACAGGAATACTAGACCTTCAACTGATGGTAACCCATTCAAGCACTGACCATAGTCAATGCTGCTTTACTTCACTGACTGATATGGACCACCTGTGAAATTAACGAAATAAAGAAGAAAAAAAAGAAAGAAAAGAGAAAGGTTGTGTGTTGCAACAACATATATTTCAGGAGAAAAGGACCCTCGTCAATCCCGTATGGAAATGAGACGGAGGGATGAACAACCATATTCCGGTAGAGGAGGAGTTGGCTAATCATTTCAGTTCTCTCGGATTGTCAATTATCTCGCGTTCTCTCTCGGCTGTATAATTAAAGTCATACAGACCGTATATACGTTGAAAACACATCATACATACTGCATATATTTACATATGTGTGTGCGCGCTCACACGCAAATCTAGGAAAACACATCCAAACTGACTCACGACATAGCACGCAACACTTTCGGCGGCACATTTCCCCATCAGGAGATAATAATGGAGTGTTGGTGTCGTCTGAGGATGTCACGGCGTCAAATTATCTTTCGATAGACTCTTGTACAAGGAATGCAGCTAGACATCACCTTTTGAATCTTATCATCGAGGTGAACGTTGAGAGAGAGAGAGAGAGAGAGAGAGAGAGAGAGAGATAGAGAAGAGAGAGAGAGAGAGAGAGAGGGTGGGGGGGGGGTGAAATAAAACTTCCAATAACCAATATATCTTTCCACGACAACTTCTCGGAAAGTTCCAGAGACGACGTAGATGGAATCTGGAACTCGCATCTGTTGCTCATGTTGAAGTTAAGAACAACAGGAAGAGGAGAGTGAGTCTCTCTCTCTCTCTCTCTCTCTCTCTCTCTCTCTCTCTCTCTCTCTCTCTCTCTCTCTCAATGATTCTTTCTAACAACACTGCAGTGACGGAAGGAAAGAAGTCAAGGACAGAATGGAACTAGTTAAAGACACAAACGAACATGATGGAGGCAGAATTATTAAGGTGTCTCGTTCATGTCTACATTCTCCCTCCCACCGGGTCCTTTATTCTTCTCCTCTTCGCATCGATTATACTTTATGTGAAGAGAAAATGTTTTTCATTCTCATTTCAATTATGTAATAAAATTCTCTCTCTCTCTCTCTCTCTCTCTCTCTCTCTCTCTCTCTCTCTCTCTTTAAACATAAAGTTTCATAAAAAAAATAACAAATAAGACACCAAGAACGGGATAACAACAAAATGAAAAACAAATTAAATTAAAAATGAATTTTGATAAATGAAAACAAACTCTACTTTCTATACAAAAATATCGCCCTCTAACAGGTGTGGGCAAACTACGGCCCGCCAAAGGAATTCACGCGGCACGCCAAATGTTAGTCAATTTGAAAGAAAAAGTTTACTTTGACTTTCAAATTTGTTTCATTATTTCTTTAAAAGCCTTTTATTGTGCCTACTTCCAATATTAATTATTTTGCTTAATATTCTATGCGGCCCTATAAAGTTGTGGATCTTTTAAAAATGTGGCCCTTGCACTGAAATGTTTGCCCACTCCTGAAATAGAAGATTAAAACGTGTTATGAGGAAAATTATAAATGTAAATCCATAGTCCGTTTATCACCTACATAAACTTCATACGAATACTAAGTTTATTGGAACCAGAAAAATCTTCAAGAGAAAAAAAGGGGGGCGGGGCTTATTATGCGCATGCGCACTGAAGCGCAATATACCTCCAGGTTGTTCCCGAGCTTCGATTAAAGGTAGCATTTCACTGGACTCGTTTAATGCTTTTAGCAACTTGTAGTGTTCCTTTTTATCTTCATTTACTGAATTTTGACGAGGTCCTTTGTATATTTTCAATATATAAACATGCACAAATATACAAATGTTTAGTCACTCGGGCACCAAACAGGCTGTTTTCAACATCAAAATGCCTGTAAATAAATCACAATTCTCTCGTCCGCTTATTTTTAGAACTTGATCACTTTCAGATGAAGAAGGAAAAGCTAAACAGCGCCATCTTTTGAGGAGACACACTCTCTCTCTCTCTCTCTCTCTCTCTCTCTCTCTCTCTCTCATTCGCTTTATTTTAGAACTTCATCACTTCCAGACGAAGAGGGAAGGAAGCTAAACAACGCCATCTTTTGAGGCGACTTTATCTTGAATCTTGATTTTTTCTCTTAACCGATTTCATTTACTCAAGAAGCAACAGAGCTCTCAAAAACAAGAGGAATTTTTGTTGTTTTTGTTGATTTGAGAAACTAAATGTGAAAAACGATTGTATATATTACTACGCTCTCTTATCATTATGTCGGCACTACCCTTCTACGGGCTGGTTAGGTTAAGTGTTTTTTGCACCTGCGTCTCGTCACTTTCATACTTTCATCGGCGTGTAAAGCTACTGCTGTCACGAGCACCTTCAGCATACGACGTAAAGTAACACTATTCGACGCTATAATTCAAGCACTATCCAACTGAACAGCTCAATGACTCGTTTCCAGCTAATAACTGATAACAGATTTGTAAACACATCTTCCACGTCGCTGTAGAGAACGAGCCGAGTCAACACACTGGAAGTGGGAATATCCATTTCTCTCTAACCCACGTCCAGAAAAGGCCTGACCTGGGAATTTATCTAAATGGTTTATAAACCCTCACTTGAGAGAGAGAGAGAGAGAGAGAGAGAGAGAGAGAGAGAGAGAGATACATGCCCAAAAAGGAGGAAATTTGAAAAGATCAGAGCAACCAGTGTAGGACGCTGGTGTGTCGGATAAGTACGAGCAGGAAATACAATCATGTTTTGCAGGTGGTTGCAAAGCCGAGATTATTGCTAGGTAGGGGAAACTGCACACGGGAGACTCCTTCCACTGGGAAAGGACTCTCTCTCTCTCTCTCTCTCTCTCTCTCTCTCTCTCCTCTCTCTCTCCTAACTGAAACGCAATTTTAACCTTTTTATAACGTGCCATTTCATAAAATTCTTGAATTAAGAATGGACATTAGCTACAATGAAAAATATAATGAACTACATTGTATTTCCTTACCATTCAGTACATCTGATAATATTCTCATGAATCGTGTCCTCTTTGCGTCTCGAATTTCTGAGGAGAGCAACAATGACAAATTCACAAAACTGATGGACTGCTCAGATTTCAACTCAAGAGGTTTCATCTTTAACTGCATATTTTAAGTAAAAGGTACATAGATACATACGTACATATTTACATACATGCATGCATACATACTACATACGCCTCGAGATTTAGGAAATCCAAAGTATCTTTAGTGTGAGAAAGTGATTCTTCTAGATGCACTCAATTCCTTCCTCTACACAGTGGGCCAGAACAGTAATTTTTTGGACAAAATTATTTTTTGCTTTCACATCCAAGTATTATTTATCATTTTCTATTATAAACGTTTAGAGTATTGTATTTACAAGCATATGTAACAATAAGAGTGATACGTTTGCCCATTTTTCTGTGTATTTGGTAAAATATAGTTAGAACTATATAAACTTTATATTTGATACCTTTATTCAATGCAGAAAAGATAAGAATTAAATTATAAAAAAATGAGATTATTTCTATCAAATGCTGTCTTTGAAGATTTTACAATATAAATTATTTAATGAACGTAAAGAATAACAATTTGGTTATACTATTATACTATAGTAATATGAATATAGAAAAAAAATCTAAAATAACAAGGAACTAACTTGTATTAAGACTACATGATGCAAATCAAAGGGTATTTTGGACCATTAAATTTTTACTTTCTTCAGGTAATTCAGTTTTTACAGGTCTGTCAACTTATCTTAGAGAATTTACCAAGGGATCAGATGGACAAAGTAATCTTATCATTGAATCTTCAGTTGTCTTTATTCGTGATGTTTTCATTGTGAAAGATTCCCTAAACTTCTTGAATTCTTTATCCTTTGCTTCTTGTGCCTCCTCAGATAATATGCCAATTGGTAGATTGAAGTTACATATCACTGAAGCACCATGAATTAACAACCGATGCAAGCTTTGGGGCATGTAGTACAAGTTATATTTTTGTACATAACATTTGGTAAAATCAAATAAAATTTATAAACAAAGGATTGATCAAGTCCAGTGATTTCGAATGCAATTTCTGCATTCTTGAAAAACCTGCGTGGAGTATTCAGATGTAGCATTCTTATAGTCTCATTTTTAGTTTTATTTGAGAATTTCATTTATGGATGAGTAACGAGAAGTGAATTTCCAGCACCAGAAAAATACTTCTCTAACTCTTCAATGGAACCAGGAATCGATCTCAGAATCACAGGGTCGGCTTTTAAGTGCTTTGCTATTGACCCACTGATGATCTCTATTGCAAATTAGTAATTGTAGTATAAGCAATAAAGATTTCCTTATGCAATGGCTCCATGAATTTCCTAATATACAGGTTCTAGATATTTTCCTGCCCTAAATCAAGCTAATCCTTTGAACAACCTTAAAATCCAAAACTACTAGCAACCCAACCCCCTTCAACTTTTTAGGCTGGGATTTGCCACTCACCCTTTGAAAAAACCTTGTAGTATTAAGATGATGAAGTACCTACTCGTTGGCAGCCATGATAGGGAAGGTAGCGCTTCAGTTATTATTGCCCACAAAAGCTCGAAGTGCAAATTGGTGCAAAGAAAACAAATATTTTCCCTTTCTACACAAGTTCTAGTATAATAAAATCCATAAGAGATACGAAGCAAATGCAAGCGAAAAAATTGCCGCATACTTGTTTTTGTTAAATAAAAAATATTTGAAGTACTTTTGTATATATCTATATAACATGGATTAATTGCATGTTATGCACAATATTTGGAATGCTTAGTCACAGAAATAACAAGTAGTAAACTTGTTGAAACTCTCTTATAAACTAATGAAACACAGACCTAATATCACAGATGCTACATGCACACAATTCTGATGTAGACTAATCACTAGCATACCGGGAGATAATGTACTTAGCCGATTGCGTCCTAAAAACCATAGTGCCAGTCTAACCCATACTCCTTAAATAATAATATAATATACGGTTCCCTTTCTAAAAACTATTCTAATTTACGTTTATAATAAAATTTTGATAAAACTAAACAATAATTGTTTTGGTTTTTGTCCACCTCCTGGCCCACTGTGCTCTAGGAATAGCCTTTGGAACAGAGAGAGAGAGAGAGGAGAGGAGAGAGAGATTGAGAGAGAGGGAGAGAGAGAGCTCGTTCCGACATGTCAATCATTGCCCCCCCCTCACTCGCTCAGCGTTGTGCACGATATTGTTACCCATCACTAAATATTTTTTTTATAAAGAGGAGAGAGAGAAGAGAGAGAGAGAGAGGAGAGAGAGAGAGGAGAGAGAGAGAGAGAGCACCCAATTCATGCTCCATAAACTCCGACCGTTTATTAATAAATCTTAATTAAAATAACTTTTATTAGTAAATCAGATTTAAAATGCCGTTTATTAATAAATCGCAATCAAATTGCCTGGCATCCTTGTACGGCCAACGCACCGATCCGGATAAAATTCGTTCGCGTCCGGACAAAATAATAATAATAATAATAATAATATTATTAATAATAATAATAATAATAAAGTGAGAAGTTCTGAGAGAGAAAGTAAAACAACAAATGTTCATTTTGTTACGGAAATATGTATTTATCTTTATATTATTGTTAAGTTGTTGTGCTGCAGAGCGCAAATGGGTTGTTCTAGTGGTAATTGAATAGTTGAAGGACTGTTATTTATATTTGTTTCTCCCACTACGTGAGGTGAGTTCGAGTGGTGTAACCCTGATCCCGCGGGGAAAAAGCCTTGGACACGACTGCGAGAGAGGAACGGCCCTCGATACTGGTGGACCTTGTTGGATAGTCTTTGATGGACTTGTTGGATAGTCTTTGATGGACTTGTTGGATGGTCTTATTTAACGTTACTGGATTGCTCAGGAACAGTTTATGGCAAGTACGACTTCAGGGAAGTCTTGGAGTTTCGCAGTCTAGAGAATGCTGGCCAGCACACTGGGTAATTTACTTATGCCCTAGTGAAAACTTATTGTCTACAGAAATAAGATTTGCTTTTCCCCCAGTCAAAACCTTGGCGTAACTTAGAAGAGATTGTCCGAACTCGACTTCAGTTGCGGATAGCGACCTCCGTATTCATCAGCCAAACATCTGCTTCGTCTCCAATTACTAGTCGACGATGGATTTCTTCAGAGCTCTATTATGGATACTTTTTTGTAGTCAACGGACTTCGATGGCGCTGACCACCTTCACGAATTACAAAACCCCCATTCATCGAATCCCATCGACCTTAAACGTTCTAAGGATTTATTTTTCTTCATTATTTAAAGTTAAGTTTTTGTAAATATAATTATTTTATTTTTAAAGCTTTCTTTCTTTACGCCTACCAGTATATATACTGAAGGTATTCCTATAAGATATATTTATTATTTTTTATTATTTAATGTTAAAGGGCGTAAGAGCCTGGAATCAGTCACAAACAAGACCCGCCCGTAACAATTTTGACCACCTAGTATAATCAGCCTCACCAAAGGTGGCCGATTTGAATCTCCAAATTTTGTTTAATGGAAACTAACTTTCTTTTTACCGCTGATTTAGAATAAGTGAGGATCTTTGATTATCATTTATATGAGAATCAGTGATTCCTATTTATATAAATATAAATGAGAATCACTGACTCTCATTTATATGAGGTTATTTGAGAATCAGTGATTCTGATTGACAAGAGAATAAATTAAAATTACCGATTCTCATTCATATGAGGATAAGTGAGAATCAGGGGTTTTCCAAACCCCTGATATTCCCCATCAGCCCTACTGGCTCATAAATTAAAAGATTCTGAATACTATCTTATCTCAATATTTGCTGCATCGGGAATTAAATATAAATAACTCCAATTCTATAAGATTATTAACATAAAATTTCGCCAGATATTTATGCCTTTGGAAATATTTAAATGAATATTTAATGAACATTCATCCCCCCCCCCCCCCCACCCCCCCCCCCCCCCCAACCGCCTCTCTCTGTCTCTACTAATGCTATTATGGAATCGTGGTGTTTGTCTATCAGAAAGGGGGAGTGGATAAATAAATCACTCCATCACATCTAATCATTTATTATTTATCACAAAAGGGACCTCATTAGTGCATAATGACCTTCGCTTCATTTAGGTAACGATTATTCTCTCTCTCTCTCTCTCTCTCTCCTCTCTCTCTCTCTCTCTCGAACAGCTTAGAAATTCAGAAACTTACCAGTTTCAACCCTATACAATTATCACTTACTATTTATTAGTTTACAAGCAACAGATGAATGAGATGTTTTCAAAAGTTCCTACTCAGAGGTTGAAGGAGAAGAAAGGTCTGGGAATACAAAATCAACTAAGTACAGCCAAAGAAAAAGGTAAAAATAGTCTTCACCCAGGCCAAAAGGGAGACACAAAACAAAAGATAGAGAGATAGAGAGAGAAGATAAAATGGAATCACGAGGAAGAATAGGCCAAGGGGAAGAGAGAGAGAGAGAGAGAGAGAGAGAGAGAGAGAGAGAGAGAGAGAGAGAGAGAGAGATGATGCAAATACTAGGGACCAGTGCATTCAGCACTGCAAGTGTATTTACTGTCTTTCCCACAAAGTGTCTCCTATGTACAGGCAGCAAGAGAGAGAGAGAGAGAGAGAGAGATTCAGCTCAAACATTTCCAGACTTAATGACTGCAAAGTCACCTTCTAAAGTTTTGTATCCTTGACAGGTTCATATAAACTAGAACATTTATATTTGAGTCTCATTTGTAGCTCAGAAATGGAAATGACTAAAATGAAAATAAACATCACAAACAGACTCAAAAAGAAGACTTTTGGAGCAGGAACAAACGCCCGGATAATAAAATAAAGAGACGCACAAACGCCCAATCTTTGTGCTGTGAACAAACACTTGCCAGAAGTGTAACTGAGGTTCCATAAACACCAGGATTATATTTATGTGATATAGAACAAAGGCTCTTTTGTGGAAGGGAGTCTTTTGTGCAAGTTGCTAAAGGTTTGGATTCTCTCTCTCTCTCTCTCTCTCTCTCTCTCTCTCTCTCTCTCTGGATATTATTTCCCCATTTCTTTTCCTCTCGTTATGGTAGCAACACAACCTTTAATAAGCTCAGCATATCCTTTGTGCATACCGTTTCAATTAATTACCATTTCTTTTTACCTTGAGAATCTGAAAAACCAAACAACGTCATCTCTGCGGTCTTTTGTTCCCATTGCTTTGGATTTCGGTTTTCCTTCCGTTTTCCGGTTTTCCAGCGAAACCTCATCCTGGAACGTCTGAACAGATGTCGAGTTTTGCTCTTCTGAGGCCTTCGACGGATCATGGAAAAGGAAGTTATTTTATCCTCTCTCTCTCTCTCTCCTCTCTCCTCTCCTCTCTCTCTCTCTCTCTCTCTCTCAATAACCTTCACTAGAGAAAGGATGTTGAAGATATTTAGTATTGAGAATATTATGATTTTAATGAGTAGACGAGTCCGAGAAAGAAAAAGGTTTTCGGGAATAATCAAAGCTTAAAAACTTGCAAGAGACCTTAGGTGGAGTTTGGTGTGATCGGTAATGAATCACAATGAGACCTGAGAAGCCTGCAAAGTGAAAGTAAAATCGAACCATCTTCTTAAAAAAGACTTATATTATATTCAATTGAGCATCATCACTGACTGCAATAGTAATAGAAGGTCCTTATTTATCTAGGAATTAACCTGAACTATCTGATAATTCAACTGAGTATTTTAAAGTATAAATAAATTTGAACTTATAAACGCAATTTCAAATAAGATTACGCGAATAATATTACAATCTTGTTAAGAAAAGGTTGGGAAAACCGAAGAGGAAGATTAATAGAGAGAGAGAGAGAGAGAGAGAGAGAGAGAGAGAGAGAGAGAGAGAGATAAATAAGAAAATAGCAGAGCAAGCAGCATAGGACGTTGGTGTGTCAGGTAAGAAAGTGAAGGAAATACAACCACGTTTTGCTGGTGGTTGCAAAGCAGAGATTACCTCTCTCTCTCTCTCTCTCTCTCTATGTATGTATGTATTATGCTGTTGAAACATCATACATCAATTCTTATAATAATAATTATAATAATACTCCCCCCTCCCTCCCCCCACTCTCTCTCTCTCTCTCTCTCTCTCTCTCTCTCTCTCTCTCTCTCTCTCTGAAATAAATTTTAACCTTGGTATAACTTGCCCTCTCATAAAATGCTAGCCTCAAGTTGGTACAAACTATCTACAGTCAAAATGGACCATGAATTCCATTGTACTTCCTTAATATCTTAAGTAAATTAAGATTTAGAAAAGCCAAACTATCTTTTATGTGAGAATGTTATTTTCCTAGATGCACTCAATACTGTCCTTTAGGTACAGCCTTCGGAAATCAGAGAGAGAGAGAGAGAGAGAGAGAGAGAGAGAGAGAGAGAGAGAGAGAAACTGAAGAACTGGTCGTTCCGACGTGTCAATCATTGTCTCACTCGCTCAGCGTTTCGCGCTGAATTTTGTTGCAAATCAAAAAATATCTTTCCGAGAGAGAGAGAGAGAGAGAGAGAGAGGCCTTTCTTTTTCCCGTACTCCGACTGGAAACGAGAAAACAAACATTTTGAGCAACTCAATTTATGCTCCATACATTCCGACCGTTTACTAATACACCAGATTTAAAATACTATTTAATACCTGGCATGTTTTTACGGCCAACGCACCGATCCGGATAAAATTCGCTCGCGTCCGGACAAAATTATGGGGGGGAAAAAAGTGAGCAGCTCTGAGGAATAAAAAAAAATGAGCTTACTTTGACAAACCATATCAGGGTCACCGAACCACCTTCAATTAAATCTTTATATTTTGTTTAATGAAAACAAACTTTTTTTTTACCGTTGATTTAGAATAATTAAGAAACTTTAATTCTATCTATATGAGAATCAGTGATTCCCATTATAGGAAGATATATGAGAATCACTGATTCTCATTCAAATGAGAATAAACGAGAATCTGTTATTTCTGGATCAAAAAAGGATTTGAATGTTATCCTGTTTTCTCAACATTTGCTGCCTCAGGAACTACAAATATGAAATTCAAATTCTATGGGATTATAAACATAAAATTCCCCCCACCTATTTATGCCATTGGAAATATGCAAATGAGTTTTTGGTGAATATTCATATTCTCTCCTTGTTTCTCTCTCTCTTAATGCCATTAACTGAATATGGTTTTAACAATCTTATCAAAAGGGGATATCTATACTATAATATTATATATATATAAGATATATATATATAATAGATATAATACTATATCATATAATATATAATATATATAATATACTATATTATATTATATATATATATATATATACATACTACGAACAACTGATGAGTGCAATAATGACCTTCCGTCCTCGACGCATTTAGAGTGTAGGTTTTGCTCTCATCTCTCCTCTCATCTCGAAGCTCTCTCTCTCAATCTCTCCTCTCTCTCTCCTCTCTCGTTCTCTTCGTCTCCTCTCCTACTGCTTCGCAAAGAGCTTGACAAAGACGAAGTGTAAATATTGCCAGAGGAGAGACACACATAGGCAATAACTAAGGGAACCGCCAGTGCATTTTAGCGTATACGTATATGTTTACTGTATTTTTTCACAATGTGGTCCATCATCTGTACTCACAGAGAGAGAAGAGAGCGAAGAGAGAGAGAGAGAGGAGGCTAGTACTGTTCGTCAAACCGAAATCTCCAATCCCTTTAGATTATATTTAGACGCAAGGAAGGCTTTGAGTCGATCACCTGACCGAATCGACGACCTTCCCTATTTCCAAACCGGACAGAGACGAAGCCCCGTGCAGACCGGGGGAGACCTTGATTGGATCCTCCACCGATTGATGACTCCAGATTGTGCAGGTGAACCGAGAAAGTCCTTTTCTTCGGTTCAGGACAGAAAAGAGCTGAAGGAGTCTTCTTTCTTTTGTCACTGAGGCTTCGGGCCGTCGCCCGATTGCCAGAGGAAACTATCGTCCTGCCTTCTCCTCTCAATCATTTGAAATCAACAAACCTCAATCTTTAACTTTTTACAGCCTCGATACGAATTGAGCGAGTGGGCTACTCTGCCTCACCCCTCTCCTCCGACCCATTCATACATCATGGCATAGGGACGACGCTATTTAATAGAGTAGGATTAAGGAAAACAGCATTTAGGTACAAATTGCCAAAAAGCTGGGTACCTAAATAGGTCATTCAGCGATGAAACGGGAAACCTGGCAGGGAAAAGTGGTTCGAAGAAAGGTTATAACAAGAAGAAATCTTTATGGTTCGCCCGTCAAATACCATGTCAACTACACACTGTTTTTCAAGGTACACTGTCTCTGGCTTGCATGGGGACTTGTTGTGTTATATATATATATAATATAGATAGTAATATATAAGCAGATATATATATATAATATATATATATATATATATAAATATATATAATAAACTTTCTCACAAAACTACGCCTTCCTCCTTCTTGCCTCCCCAGCTACCTAAAAAACCCATCAAACTTTCCAATTAGAAGTCGAGGTCCTTTTTCCCCTCACACTGAAACCTTCGGCAGTAAAGACAATGGAGGTTTATGATCAACCTTTTTTCTGGAGATTGACCTCAAATTTTATTATTTGGTATATTATAAAAATAAAGTCGAAAAATTATTTTGGAAAAGCTGAAAACGAACTTCAAGTTAAAAACTAGATACGCAAAATCATTAAACAAATTCTCGCTATCCCACCCCAAAGTTGACCTCATAATCATCATCATATTATTTTAAGGTCGATGGTTGTTGTTTGTAATAACTGAGAAAAGCCAGCGAAAAAGAATAATAACTAATACAAAGAAGCGTTATGATATTATAACAATCCACCAAAAAAGTGAAGTGTTGTATTAGAATTACAGTTTGTTTTTTTTTATGTAGAAGGGAGTTTCCCGAAAAAACCAATTCTAGAAAAAAATTGGAAAAGAAATAAGCAATAAAAAACAGATGATAAATTCGAGTCGTTATATATTGCTACAGATGAAGTGCGTAAGAATGTTTCGGTATCGATCAAACAAGAAAGATCTAAATAGAGGAAAACAAAACTCTCCTTTAAGACACCCAATTGGTTGGGAAAGGGGGAATAGTACATTCTGAGTCTTTGACGACAGACAGCACCGTCGTTGAAGGTGAGGGAGAATCAATTTCCTTTGAAAAGGGACCCGCTCCTCCTACTCAGGAGTAGAGAAAGAGAGAGAAACCAACCTGCTGCACTATTAACATTTCCTCTCTGCTATCTCACTATCTCTCTGCTGCTCTCTCTCTCAAGCAGAGTCTTTTAAATAGCTTTATGTATAATCTTTGAAGGCAATAATAAAAAAGAAATATAATTATATGGAGAAGGTGGGGGAAACAAACCAATCCCATATTACATTGGCATCTTCTAGAATTGTAAAACTGTGTTAAAGACATCGCTGGAAAATTCCCTTACTCGTTCCAATGCAGCGTATTGTAACAAATAGGCTTTACGTTTGCGGCTTCGAGGTTCAAAATGAAAAAAAATAAAAAAGTTTAAACTTATACCTGAATACGGAAATAAAATTAAATTAAACGGAACTATGGAAACATTTCCCCTTCCCCTTAACTGGTTATATTTACGCATTTTGCAAAAAATTAAACACTTAAGTTCTGAATGAAACAAAAACCCATGGACATTGGGGATAATTGTTTACCACTTTCAAATAAAATTCATTAAATTGGTCCCATAATGGACATCCTTTGGGACCTGTTTTTCTATTTTTTATTATAGTATAAACTGTATTCGTCAGCATTTATTTTATTTTGCTTATTGATAAGAAGTGAAAGGCGGAAACACTCTCTCATCTCTCTATCTCGACTCTCCTCTCGCTCCTTCTCTCTCCTCTCACTGCTCGTCTCCTCTTCGTTTTCTTTGAATGAAGTATACTTTTACAAAATCAAAGGGTAACAATAATAATAATAATAATAATAATCAATAATATAAAATCAATAATTAATAATAATAAATAAGTAATAATTCAATTTGTGGGATTATTTCCTACGGATTTTCATAAGAGAAAAGGGAAAAAGGTAGTGGGAGTATTCAAAATGAAAAAATAAAGGTCAGGTCCCGCCTCTTTAGTTTGTTCTCAATCTGAGTTAAGTAAGTAATACCTTTCGGTTTATGCACTTTTGTGGAACTTTTTTTTTGGTTCCAAAATTTTAAATATTTACTACAAATATATAAAAAAACTTCTCACTTTTGCAAAAACACAGCAAATTAAAATTAAACCCTTCCCCTTCTGAAGTCCTACATGATGAAAAAAAAGTCCAAGAATCAAACTCCAATAAATCTCGAGGACTTTCCTCCTGATTGGTTCGTTCTTTTCCTTCAGAACTCTGATAGAAAGAAAACACTAGCCTATCAGTCTTGAGCCTGCGGAGGTCTTTCTCCACTGAACCCAAGCTTTTCCAGACTGAAAGGAAACGAAAACCAACAAAACATAGCCTGCATCATTCAATCAACACAAAAAAAATTGCTTCTCCTTTCTTCGGCTCTAACCTGAAAGAGTTGGACAGACACTTCCCCAACCCCCGAAACTGAAAGCGAGTTGGATCAAAAGCAGCGTCTTGAACGGCGACTCTTACTCATCTTACTTCTTTCACGTTTCCTTTCGGAACTGAAAGAAGCAATCGACCGGATTCCTGCAATGAGAGACATCGCGCTTTGGCAAATTGGTTCCAAACCTTGACCTAGCTCTTCAGATGAACAGAAATCTCTCCTCGTATATTGGGTGAATTTTCGTCCTTTCCTTTTCTATGGAGGCCCTGGATGGTCCCACAAATACAAGTAAGAAGAGATAAAAAAAGTTTATATATAATTTGTTATACATTATAATACATATATATAAAACAATAAGTATAATATCCTGTGTATTATGCACATAATGAATGTATATATAGTATTGTATTTATATAGATATAGACTATATATTATAATTATATATAGATACTATATATATATACTATATATATATATACCACTATATATTGCTTCAGCAGCACTGATTCATTAATGTTTCATAATCTAATCATGCAACCGAATGGAACAAGTCTCTCTCTCTCTCTCTCCCTCTCTCGTCCTCTCAAACAATAACAATTCAAACAGCAACAACACCGGAATCAACAAGCCAAGGCCCTTCCCCACCGTCCCCCCCTCCCAATCCCCAACCGTCAATCATTCCTCCCACTTCGTCGTACCTTGAAAAAGGGTAATAAAAGACCATCGCTCATGCGAATGATACCAAACGACAGACAAAACAGACCGACAAATATCAAATATTCCTTCCGAAATTTCATCTGACCCCAAAACGGCTCCACTATTTCGATCCCAGTCCTTTTTGGCCTTCAATGATGGTAAGCGAAGACAACAGAAAATTAAAATATAAATAAGAAAAGGAGCAAAAATAGAGGAAAAATTAAAAAGGCTTTAGAGTAAAATAAAATCAAAAAATAAAAAAACAAAATGAACATAAAATAGGTTCAAGAAAAATTAATGTTCAAGCAATGTTCACCATCAGGTTGGAATTCTTTGTGTTTATCTGATCCACGAAAGTTGTCGACGATACGAAAAGTAGCAGATTCTACAAATAGATAAACAAAAAAAACACATAAATACAAATTTGAGTCCTCCTTTGCTAGAGCAGTTAGATTTTAAAAAACAAAACAAATAAATAACGTAAACATACAAATAAACAGGTTGTCTCCTTTTCACAAAAAAGTCAGATAAATAAAAAAATAAAAAATAAAAAAGTCAAAAAAGTCAATAAATAAACAAAAAAATAAATAAGTAAATAAATAAATAAAATACAAATTAATTAATTAATGAACTAAACAACTAAAACAGGGGTCCGCCATTCCAGAAGCAGCGTAAAATCCAGAGAATTTCCCGTTCTGTGAAAAACCATTCCAGAGGCCATCATCCGCACAATGACTGAGGATACGGCTCTGTAATATTCCCCGTTCCATACCCCCGGCCCAGCCAGCCCCCACCCCCTTTTCAAAACCAATAATATCAATCTCCCTGATGAAGGGTCGCAACAAGAAGATCACCGCCCCCCCCCCCCCCTCCATCCATCTAAATTTCTCCAGGGCCATTGGGGGGGACATATTCAGCATTCCCTGTTTAGTCCCATAATCCTTCGGGGGGCACAAATCCCTTAACGCAATACCGCCAAAGGGTCCTTTTTTCCAAGGACGAGACTTTAGAGATTACCTACAGACGAAGATTGCCGAGATGAATCCTTATTCACAAAGGAAAGCGTCTCGTCTAATGGATGAGAAAAGGATGCTTGAAGAAGGGGATCCTCGCCACAGGAAAATGGAAGCAGAGGGGATTGACATCGAGGGGCGGCATCGAGTATCCTTCAATGGATAGAGAGCAAACCTTTCTTCATCCCATTCCCCAACCAGCCTTTATTTTTTTTTTCTTAGGTTTCCGTTTTTTTTTAATACTTCGGATCAATTATATTCCGGTTTCCCTTTCCTATCGGCCGTCTATTACCAATGAAGACCAGTTACGGCAATAATAATAATAATAATAATAATCAATAAAATAATAATAATAATAATAATAATAATAATAATTCAATTATTATTAATTATTATTATAGTATTATTATTATTATTATTATTACTTAATTATTATTTATTATTATTATTTTTATTAGTTTATTTATAATTTGTATATTTCTTTTCATAACATCAATGCAGCAAAATATAGAAAATCTTATACCGTATTAACATAAAAATTTATTACGGTCCGTCACTCATCCATTTTACTCCGTTTCTTTCCGGCTTCTTTTATTCCAACATTAATCTTTTCCCACCCTAGTACTATAATTTTTGTTTTGTTATCAACTCCAACCTTACAAAAAAAGAGGAAACTTGATTGAAAGTGTTGGGGGTTGGAGGATGTGGTTGAGGCTGAGGGAGGGGGAGAGGAGAGTTTGGGGGAGAAGGTGAGCAGGGGGGGGGATTCGGATTCAGTACGGAAGGCGATAAACCGTGATGGCAACATCCATCTTCCATCAACCTCTGATGTTTCCTCTGTCCTACCGTTTTTGAGGGCAGAAACTCGAAGTTTGATGAGAGGAGGAACTGAAGACATAAATGGACACCAAACGTTACCCATATCTTTTTTGGGGGGCCACCTCTCTCTCTCTATACCTCTCTCATACTCTCTCTATTCTCGCTCTCTCTCTCTGGCAACGCACCACCCACAATCAAAAGGAATCTAAAACTGAACATCAGCGAGAATTGAGAAAGGTTGAGTTAATCTTCTTCATTGGCAAATAAAAAAACCCAACCCAAAGGGGAACCACTGATCATCCTGACAACAACCCGAAAGGGAAACAACTTACAGAGAAGAGAAACAGGACCACATAAGAGAGGTATAAAGTACCTGATACATCTTACAAAATGAAAACGTATTCCAAAGGAAGCATCGAATAAACCTCTCGAAGGTCAAACAGATTAGAGAAGAAATGGAGAATATATTCCAAAACACCAGAACGAAAAACAACCTTCCAGCGCTCAACAAACGCCTGCGCAAAGAATGGAAAAAACAATTCCAAACGAAGAAACAAAGATAAACAAAAAAGGAAAGTCTCCATATCAGTTGCATCTCATTAGATGGACGATGAAGTCCTGGCTTATCACAGCACAAAACTGATAACGAAATTCCCTAGAGAGGAGAGAGAAAGAGGGAGAAACGAAGAGAGAAGAGAGAGGAAGAGGAGAGGATGAGATTTCTTTCTAGAGAAGAAAGAAAGGAGAGAGGAGAGAGGAGAGAGAGAGAATCCAATACGAAAAGGCCAAGATGACTACCGATTAAGGGCAGATGGGAAACTGAAAAGTTCTTTAGGTTAAAGTGACAAACCCCTGGAGAGATGAGAGAGAAGAGAGATCGAGAAGAGGAGAGAGAGAGAGAGAGAGAGGAGAGAGAGAATTCCAAATTACAGCCGAACGGATGAACAAGCAGGGTTTCACAGCCTTGGCGGGTAAGGAAAAGTCGCACAAGTTCTTTTGACAAGTGTTTACTTACTCACAGCCAACTCTCTCTAAATACTTTTAAAACGCCACTACTTGAATGAAAAGTAAAACAATACTTTATTTTATATTTAAATAAAGGAATTGCCTATGGGGTTAAAAACTTCTTTCGGTGAAGAACCTTTCCAAGGGGTTACCTAGTTTCCTTTTCAAGTGGGTTATTTATTATTATTGATTATTAATTATTATTATTATTTATTTATTATTTTATTATTATTATTATTTTATTATTAATTATTATCATTTTGACCGGACCATTTGGTTCCGTTTTTTTTTATCACAGGGTTTATCCAATTCGACTGGGGTGGTTACTTTTAAAGTGTTGGGGCGTTCCGGGTTGCATTCAATGCCTCCCCTTAGGAGTCCATCAACTTTTCCTTACTTTGTACGCTGTTTCTAGGTAGTCACACACTGTCCCCTGGAGCTACTTCGGCATGTAGTTTTTCCAGGTTCCTTTTCAGGGATCTTGGATCGTTTGCCTAGTGGTTCCTATGATTATGGGTAACAATTTCCACTGGCCATATCACCCATATCCCTTCTTTATTTCTACTCTTCAGGTCTTGATATCTTCTCAAAGATTTTCTTTTCTCTCCTTTCTATTCTTACTCAGGCGTCCCATGGTAACTGCGACATCAGGTGAGTGATACTTTCCTGTTTTTGCATTTTATCAATCTACATTAACGCCCCTGGGTCTATTTTGCAACGTATCACCCTATCTGTTCTTGATTAACCACAGTCCGGAGGATCTTTGCCTGATCGTTTTCTATCACACTCCTTCATGGTTGGTACTTCGTAACCACTTGATTACTGCAATGTAGCTTGCAGTAATTTTATATATTTGAGGGGAGGGAGGACATGTCACAAATGGAGGCGTGAAACCCGAAGGGACCTCTGGAAAAACATTTGTCAACACTGGGGGGGCAATGTACCCGACGTAACTGGCCATCAATTCTGCCCCTCGACACAAACAAAAAATCTGGGTTGCTGATCAAACACAACCAGGGAAAAGTAAATGGCCCCGCCCCCAAAGTGCCTTTGAACCCTTCATTTTTTTTCCATTTTTTTCCTTCGCAAATTTGACTGTGAAAACTCCTTTGGGATAAATTTAGGTCTTTGGTTCCTGTTAAAATGAGGAAATTTTAAATTTTATCGATTTGAATAGCTATCACTGAGAAGGAATGTTTGACTACATTTGACAATGTTTTAGTTTAAATTATGTTAATTTGGTTTTTCAAATATCAGTTAACTATTTTGGAAAAAGGGCCGTAACAACAGGAGGAAAACCTGTTTCAGTTGCACTATGCAACAAATGTTGTGAGATGTTCAAGGAAAGTATGATGGAAGAAAGGGAATATGATCAGAGGTATCGTAAGAGGAATGAAAGGTATTGCAGCCAGGGGCTGCAAATAACCTTAAGTAATGCCCACAGTGAACCGCGTCAGCTGTTACTGTACTGATGGCCACTTCCCCTCCTAAGGGGTGACTTTGTGACTTGTTTCAGAACATAAGTGAAAATCTTAAACCTTGTGACCAAACTCGGTTCAGCTCATGGCCCCACCCAAAAAAAAGAAAAGAAAAAAAAAAAAAAAGGGAGTGACTAGCAAGTAGGGCGGTGCCTCCAAACCTTTTCCTCTTCCATTCTGGCATCTGACATCAGTCTTCATTATGTGCAGCTTAATCCCTCACACCGCTGGGCTGTGGAACGTCTCCCTGAGGATGTCGGGTAATTAGAACCTCGAAAGTTCAAGTGAAGATGCAATGCATTGCAGCCGTACTTTTTTTTATATTTAATAGTGATTTATTAACGTTTTCTTTTCATGTATTCATTTATCAATTTTAGTCAATGGCCCTTTGGTGGGGTTGTTTCATACGATCCAGGGTCTATATTTCTGAACATATATAATAATAATAATATAAATTAAGGAACTTGGAAAAACTAGACGTCGAATTAGCTCCAGGACTCATGCAGAAGTGTGCGCCCCTTGAAACAGTGCACAGAGTGAGAAAAGTGATGGACTCCTAAGGAGGCAGGATGCAACCCGGAACCCCACACAATATAAAAACCACCCAGTCGAATAGGATGATTGTGATAAACAATACACACAGACAATATATACATACACTACATATATATATATAATATATATATATATATATATATATATATATATATATATATATATATATATATATATATATATATATATATATATATATATATATATGCTGAACCAATTTAAAGATATTTCAAAAGTTATCTAGAATAACTGGATTATTAAGGGGTGGTGATATTTTAACTGGACACAATGAATTTCAGTAAAACGCCAAAATGCCGTTGTTTACTCTTTCATCAATACAACAATGGCTCCTCTCAGATCGAAAGAGTGGAAGATATAAACAAGAATCTACGAATGAAAACAAGTCTTTTTCTCCAGTTTCTGCTCAAGGGGTTAAGATGGTCTTGGAGAGAGACGGAGAGAAGAGAGACGGATCGAGAGAGAGAGTGATCTCGTCTCGGTGGGGAATGAGATGATGAGAGGAGATAAGGAGCGGGATGAAGAGAGAGAGAAGAGATTTACATGAGAAGAGTTTACAAATGTCGTTTTGAAAAGTCATTATTTGTTTACTCGGAGGAAATTCTCTGAATTCAGTGTTAATTGAGTTTTTGTTTTCTGGTATATGTTGAAGATTTAAGGCTTATGGAATAATAATAATATAAAAAAATATACATGTTTTAACGAAGGTGATTGTTGCGTCAGCTGCATTCAGTTTATAGAGAGTTTTCTCTATTTTTATAACTGACTTTTTCTTGGTCACTGCGTTGAGCTAGTAACTCTGCAATACTTGTCATTTCTAGAGAAGGAAACATCGCGAATCGGCATATAATATGTTCCTACCCTATGCAATGGGCATCCAGTATCTGAAATCTGGGTTTCACAGACCGTAGAGTTGTTCAGGTCTGTCAAGTGCAACTCTGCTTACATGGACAGCAGTACGAAAGGCCAAGGCTTCTCTTAGTCTCTGCTAAGCCAAAGAAATTTCTCGCCGTCCAATCAACGGCTCATCCAACCAGCAGGCAGCAACACCAGAGGCATGAGGAGGATCTCGACTGATATGAGCCCAGATTTCACTACAGACGCTCTCTGTCTCTCTCTGTCTCTCTGTCTCTCTCTCTCTCTCTCTCACACACACACACACACACACACACACACACACACACACACACACACACATATATATATATATATATATATATATATATATATATATATATATATATATACATATATATATATATATGGATATATATTTTCTCTCTCTCTCTCTCATATATATATATATATACTATATATATATATATATATATATATATATATATATATATATATATATATATATATATATATATATATAACTGTACGTGTCCGTACGTCGTTTACATTGTTACTATGAAACAATCATTAAGAACATCAAATACCACCTCCAACTACGCACTAACCTACCACCACTAACCCCCCAACTTCCCCCTCCCTCCCTCCCACACCATATTTCCAACAGCACCTATCTGAGCAACGAACGGAAAAAAAAAGAGCGAACTCGTTGGGAAGGACAATTGCTTAAAAATCTGATTTGTGAATGCTACGTGAAAACAGATTAATTTAATATGAATATAATATATATATATATATATATATATATATAGATAATATATATGTATATATATAGATATATACATATATATATATAATATATATTATATATATGAGATATATATATTAAGAGATATATATATATATATTTATATATATTATTAGATATATATATATATATATATGTATATTATATATATATAATATATATATATATATATATATATCTATATATATATATATATATATATATATATATAGCGTTCCGAGGTATGGCGGTTACCAGTAACTCGAAAAATAGAAGACTTGTAGGAGGAAGTATACTCAGGTGGTCCTTAAAATACATTTATTACAACGTTTCAAAACACAAAGGTTTTATTTTCAAGCTGTAAAGACATAAAACAATAAAATAATATTAAAAAGCGTTAAATACAGGGTAAAAAATATAACTGAAATGATAATTTACTAAGCAAAAAAAATCAAATAAATAAATAAAAATAAATAAATAAATATAAAAAAAATTGAATGCTAACGAAAATAAAAAAGAAAGGCAAGAAGTTGAGATTTATTCCATATTTCGTTAAGAACCCAAAAATGATGAATAATGAAAGAAACCGAATATTTATGTCTACGCTCGATGCAAAAGTATGAGGTCCTCTTCAAACCTGTGCAACACTTCTTATGTTGGATGGGATCAGATTCTCTCTCTTCTCTCTCTCTCTCTCTCTCTCTCTCTCTCTCTCTCTCTCTCTTTTCCGAGATATTAAATGTCCGCTTTCTCTGGAATCCTCGTAACTTTCACAAATGTCTCTTCTTTAGAACCAGAGACACAAAAATAAGTTCTCTTCTGCCTCATAACAACTTCAGTTTCTGAAGATGCAGGTTCCACAACCAGTCCAAATAAGGATGTCCTCATGTTTTGATGTTACGAATTCAAACATAATTACAAACTGCAGTACAGAGAATTTACAAACTCTCATCGAATAACATTCAAAGTATACTTGCACACTCATTCATAAAGCACAATCTGAAAACACGCCCATTTTCAGCAGTATTGGTCGCTTGCGCATCGCCCCACCTATGGTACAAAAATCCGATATTGCAGGATGTCATCTAAGACTGCGTCCACATCACAGTCAAACATGTCTTAAACATAAGTCGGCAACTTATCTCTCACATCACAAACAAGTTGAATACAAATAGCCTACTTATCAGTAGTCGCAAACAGTGATTCTTATTATTATCCAGTATTTGTCAAAGATTCGTCGTCCATTTACGGTTGTTGTTTATTATCAACCTGTTTGAGAAATGTATGTAATAAGTTGCTGACCTGTTTCCAATATGTATGTGATAAGTTGTTGAATTTTTAGTAATATGTATGTGATAAGTTGCTGAGGTGTTTTTTGATGTCTGTGATAAGTTGTCAACCTGTTTATGACATGCTTTAATGTAGAGTGGACTCAGCCTAACTTCCATCGTCTTGAAAGTTTCAACTGTGATAACAGAGGCTACAAAATGTATCAAGTCCCCCTCCTGTTCAAGTAGTGAAAGTAGCTACTTGTGTGTTAGCCTCGCATTAGGAACCAACCCTGTAAGTCAGTTTTAACTTTTACCTCGAAATATACATCAAAGAATGAACTTTAGGATAACTGGCAAACCTTCAAACACAATCTGCTTCTGATTTTTCAAAAAACTATCAATGGAAAGAAGAATGACATTTCCTCACCCTAAGCCGAAACGTTCTACTACTCGTAACTCACCTGAAATGAAAAGAAAATATAATCATAGTATTATACAATTTCAAGCAATACTTAAACAATTCACCAAATGAGAAATTTTATTTATTAATCTTGAATAAAATACCTTTACTTTCATGCTCGTCACATGCTGAAATATATGATATATTTCAAAAAGTACTTCAAAAGAATGAAGGGCACTTCCAGTTCTTGTCCGGAATACAAATATAAAAGAAGAAAAAAAAACTATACTTAAAATATCAAAACTCCCAGACAAGAAGAAGAGGTAAAGACATTGATATTATTAAAAATAGTTATAAAGTTCATGCAAAGTGTCTACTCAGCCCTTGAAATATGTCATTAATAAATTTTATTGTAATAAAGTATTTTTCACCACTAAGATTTTAAGGCTTATTTTACTAAATAAGTGTATTTCCATATCAATACAAAAACTTGAATATGTATATATATATATATATATATATATATATATATATATATATATATATATATATATATATATATATATAGTATATATAATATCATATAGATATATATATATATATATATATATATATATATAATATATATATATATACATAGGTATATCTCTCTCACACTCTCTAATAAATCTTGTAACACTGCTGCCAAGAGAGAGAGAGAGAGAGAGAGAGAGAGAGAGAAATATAACCGCTAAATGAGGTAATTATGAAAAAAACAATACAAATAAATGACAGCTCATTCAAACATCCACTTATCAGTCAGTGGCAGCTTCTCATCTCCATGCAAATGTATTTAAATCAGCTGACAAGCCAACTGGGGACATATCCAAACACTGCCCAGCCCCGATCAAGTCTCATTCTGGGCTCCCAATGAGATGCTGCTTTCATCAAGCACAAGATATTTCTATTGGTCGATTCTTTGGAGGATTTACCCGATGGGGAAAGAGAGAAGGAGAGGAGCTGTGTGCTTCTTGTTTGGTTACTCTGCTTGCTTCCGCTCTTGGGGTTACAGGAATTTGGAATTCGTTTGGGATTGAAATAAAGAAAGACAGTTGCAGTCTGCTTCTTTCACTGATGACAAAGAAAGGAAGGAAATAAAAACAGTTGCAAAGGACAACCACAAATAGAAATCTGGTTCTTCCCAACTA
The DNA here is from genome assembly GCF_015104395.2 of Macrobrachium nipponense. Classification (NCBI taxonomy): domain Eukaryota; kingdom Metazoa; phylum Arthropoda; class Malacostraca; order Decapoda; family Palaemonidae; genus Macrobrachium; species Macrobrachium nipponense. The sequence goes on along the minus strand of NC_087214.1, from coordinate 19,492,551 downwards.
CAGAAGATTCTAAATAAGAAGTCATCGCACCCAACACTCAATAAGTAATGAGCGAATAAGAAATCTCTTTGCCAAGACAAGCTGTGAACCACGACTGCTTCCACCAAGGCCTGAAATTTTGTTTCGTTTACAACAAAAATAGAATGGAAAATAAAATTTAAGCCAAGGACCAAGTGCTGGGACCTATGAGGTCATTCAACGCTGGAAGGTAAATTTGAGAGTAAAAAGTTTGAAAGGTGCAACAAGGGAAAGCCTTTTCCAGTTGCACTATGAAATAACTGTCAGAGAAGGATGGTGAAATGGAAGAAAGAGAATATGAACGGAGATACAGTCAAAGGAATGAAAGGGGCTGCAGCAACGCCAAAGGGACGCTGAAAAGAACCTTTAGTAATGCCTATAGAAACTGCTGGCACAACCACCCTACGAGGTCAGTTACATTTCATCTTCATATTAGTTAATAAATATCTTCAATTGTTAAAGAGAAAAGGGGAGGCTGGTTTCATTACAACAAATGAAGCGATGCTCGAAGAAGAAGAAGAAGAAGATATTTGCCTCCCTCATCTCAGCCTCTTCCCTCTTTGTTAATGAGTAGAGAGAGAAACAGGAGGGGGAGGGGGAGGAGGAACAGAGAGGGAAGAAAAAACACGACTCAGTTTCCTCACTTCAAGAGACACATGTTTTACGAACCGTATTATGTAACTGTCAACATTTGCATCCTGAGTTGAGCAGTCGATGTGAGGAGAATTTCTCCATACACGACACTAGGCTTATAGTTGCATAAATTTCGACATTGTTACAAAACCTTATATAAAACTCAAGAATAGAGGTTTAGCTCATGACTTAAGGTTGATTAGCAAGTCACAATGTTCTAAAATATTCTTAAAATGATTTTACAAATGAATTTAATACGGACTTATTTCAAGTCTTGAACAAGGTTTGACTATCAAGTGGAGAAGAGCAAACCTTCTGAGAATTATTATGTAAATGAATTGAGTACAGGTACAGATCAAGACGACACCTTTGAATCAGCGAGTGGCATTTCACAAAACTGACTCACCAGCAAATTAAAAGACGGGATCTCACACTTGAAGAGAGTCTGACTATATATAACAGGAACATAGTACTGAAGTCAATATGCATTAGTAATCTTCTCTTTATATATTTTAATGTTACGTGAACTACAAAAAAATTCTATTATGAGTATTTTACTGAACGTATTATAAAACAGCTATACATCAAAGAAAACAAAAGAGATAACGAGAAAGTATTTCAGACAGTCTGTGACAAAATATAAAAAAAAAAACAAATTTTAATTAATGGTGGAAAACTTGACACTGGACACAGACAGACAGACAGAACAACACCCAAAGAGGTTACATGGTGGTCAATCAACTTTGCTGAATCGCAGCTGGAAACTGGAGAGAGAGAGAGAGAGAGAGAGAGAGAGAGAGAGAGAGAGAGAGAGAGAGAGAGAGAGACTCCCAATATAACCGCTTTAATCCCTGAAAAACTCAGTCCCGTATAACAAATAAAACTAGACTTCTCCGGGATCAATTATTCGTCTGTAACTATGTCCTCCCACCTATTTCCACTGTCATTCCGTCGTCAGGATGGACAAACAAACAGACAGACAGACAAACATACAGACAGCAGCGCGTCACGGGGATCATGTGTAATGTGTCGCTGGCATAGTTGGAACTCATTCCATTGCTCGAAAGGCCTCCAGTGTATTTGCATTTTATGAGTGCAGGTGATGGAAGACAACTGCCTAAGAGGGGAGGGGTAAGAGGGTAGGGTAGGGGGGCCAGCTATGGGGGGGGGGGCGATGGTAGGGGGAGAGGGATGCCAAATTAACAAACAGGCCTTCATGTCCTTTTCGGAAGAGTGACGTTGGCTGGAGCTGATTTGAGGTTTTGTCGTTAACAGACCTTATGTCATTCATTATATATAGTGGTATGTTATACACTACATAAAGTGTTACGTTATTCAATGTATATATAATGTTACGTTGTTCACTATACGAACAGTTTCCTTTTTCACTATATACATATTTATGTTATTCATTATATTATGTTTTTTCCCTCATTACTCAGGTCGGTGCTTCTCTTTGAACGTAATTATCGTACACCTTTTAATCTCACTACAAAAAGTTCCCGCTCTGTTCCCCACGAGACTTGAGTTCCCATACACTCCCCAACACTTAGTTTCCAACTGATATTTATTCTTTTTTTTTTCTCAAGAGAATAAGTTCCTCCATCATGACTACGAGACTGAGTTGCCATTTTCCTCAAAAAATGAATTCCCACTCTGTTCCCAAAGGATTGAATTCCCAACTGTTTCAAAAGACTGAATTCCCACCTTACTGTCAGAAGGAAGAATTTCCATTTGATTCCAAAACTAAGTTCCCACTGTTTTCCCAGAAGGATTAATTCTCATTTGATTCTAATTACAAAATTCCCAATGTGTCCCAAGAATACTGAATTCCCATTAAATTCCAAAGACTGAGTACCCAATGTGTTCCCAGAGGGCTGAATTTCCATCTGATTCTAAAGACGAAGTTCCCAGCAGATGAATTCACAAGTGTTTCCAAAAACTAAGTTCCCAATGTGTGTTCAGAAGGATAAATTACTATTTCTAATCCAAAGAATGTTCCCATTTTGCTCTCAAAAGTTGCCAATAGACTGAGTTCCTATTTCAGGAATATAAAACGTCTATTTGTTTCTTTAGAGTTCCCACTTTATGTAAATCGGGGTTCTCACTGTTCCCACAAATTTCACCCTCATTCAAAGTCAAGAACCTCCTGTAACTTATAAAAACCAGATGCCCAAAATAAATTAATATATAGGCCTATCTAAACCTACCCTCACATATCTCTGACATTCTAAAATTAATATTCTGGAGTATTAATTATTACTTTATTTATATAACAAAGAGAACAGATTCAATCATATCTAGTCACGTCAATCACGAAAACATAAACAATGCATAATAAATAAGTTCACGGGAAAACCCAATTATGTACACGCAGGTCCAGTGTCTAATTTGCATACAGATATTTGTCATATGGAAATTGGCTTCAGTTTATCATACCATGGGACTCTGTAAACGCTGTAAACTTCACTCTCTCTCTCTCTCTCTCTCTCTCGTCTCTCTCTCTCTCTCTTCCATACAGGCACACGTGTAAATATATCTACGAAAGGATATATACACGAACCATGCAAATATGCAATTGGGTAAGTTAAGAATAAGACACTGTCTAACTATAATAGAGAGAGAGAGAGAGAGAGAGAGAGAGAGAGAGAGAGAGAGAAACGTAAATTCAACGGTTAATGGCAAATGATTACCACCAAAGATTAATCGTCCAGTGACGCAACAAGGACGATGGAATAGAAATTGAACTGGAAATCCATGACGATCATATTTGCCCAATATATTACCCTGACAGAGCTTCTTCATGTCTCCCCCATTTTTCAGGGCTTTTATTTCCCCCTTCATAAACCATCGTTGAACCTTGGGTACCTACAGAGTTAGGCCCTACAATTTGTTTTCCTCCAAAACCTCCGGCACCTAAGGACGATAAACTCACTGAGTGGCGATACAGAGACTTAGGATGGAGGGAAGAACACCTTCAGTTGAGAAGGCCCTTACAAACACCCTGATGGGAAAAGAGTCTTGGGTATAACACAGGCCCATTGCGGTCTTATGCCAGCGAGAGCTCTTGTCCAAATGTGGCCCAGATGTTGTGTAAAGTGTTAGCCAAAGTGGCCCCTACGTGTGGTAAAACGTTGCCCAAAATTGGTCCGTGAGTGTGGTAATGTGTTGCCCTTGTCTAACCAACCAAGCTCGGCTTTATAGCCAACATCGGTTTGGGTTTAAAGTTGGGCGCTCTTGAGCCTGTGCGTGCAGATTCCATATTCCATCTCAGCCTCAGTCGTAGGGTGTTTTCACAATGTACTAAAACATGCCATATGTCATCCTCTCATTGCCTACACATCACAAACAGGTTGAATACAAGTCAACAAGTTACTGGTAGTTCTACATAGTGCTTCAAAAGATTATCCAGAATTTGCCGAAGGTTCATTCTCCACTTATGGTCACTGAATTGCGTTCAACCCGTTTGTGATGTGTATGCAACATGTTGCCGACTTGTTTAGGACATTTTTTCCAGTAGCAAGGACGCACCTTTGCTGATGTTATTACCCTCTCCGAAGCAATTCAAATTTCTTCTGTTTATCAACAATGATACGACAAGGGGTAGAGACGTGATAGCAAAAGAAAAAATAGATAATAAATGAACGCTTCTATCTCTTCCTTCAGCCACATGGAAAGGATGAAACACAAACAACGAGAAGGAGAGAACAATCTTTGTTTGTTTGTTTCCGATTCTCCTTCGAATCTGGAACCAGCCAAGCATAAGGGATATGTCCTAAACTCTCTCTCTCTCTCTCTCTCTCTCTCTCTCTCTCTAGGAATGGTTGCTGTGACGTCTTATCAGAAGAGTTTAGATCACAGAACTTGAAAAAGATGGAACAATAAAAAAATTTAAAAAATAAACAATTGTTAAGAACAAGGTGTATGCCCGCCAAACAGGTTAGTTTTGTTTATCCAGTTTATGATATTGACAGAATCCCACTGAAAAACACGCACACACAAAACACACACGCGCGCTTACGTAAAATAAAGCACAAACAGCGAAACTAACAGCTGTCAGTCAGGAACACACAACAGGAAGCAACGGATCTTCGTTCATTCAGAAGGGACAAAACTGAAATACAGAATGTTTTTTTTTACAGTTTTTGTGGGTCTGAAGATTGTACTGAAAGATATCCTGGTCACGAAAGATAGAAAAAGCCCAGGAATTTCTTTCTTTCTGGACTCAGAAAAGTGAAAAAAAGTAATAATAATAATTATCACAAATATATACACATATGCAGCTTCTAAAATCAAATCTTATTCTAAATGAGAATAATTTCACATTATTAGATTTTCTCTTCTTTCAATTAAAACACCCTTTCCTTTTGTAAAAAGACGCAAGGTCGATAAAATATGAAAAACTAAATTTAATTCAATGATAAAAATCAACTGATTTACCTTCATTGCAAATAACAGCCTCTTGAATTGAAATCTGGAGACTGTGACCCAGACGATCAACAAATCGGCCTCTTTTGTGTTCACCATCGACGCTCCTTCGTTGCTTCTTCCCTTTGGGGAACTTTCACAGTCAAGTCGTTCTTTAAACACATTCCAGCAACGGAACTTCGGACTGGAACATCAATTTTAGGCCAAAAGTCAAGCGCTGGGACCTATGAGGTCAGTCAGCGCTGGAAATACAGTTGAATCAATTGTTAGGAGAGGTGAAAAGCGAAATAGAAGAAACAGAATACGAACTGAGGTACAGTAAAAGGAATGAAAGGGGTTGCAGCTAGGGGTCGAAGGGACGCTGCAAAGAACCTCAAGTAATGCCTACAGTGTACCTCTTGAGATGCACTGACAGCACTAACCGTCCCCTAGAGGGAACAACAGAGCTTGGACAGTCTTTCCCCGGGACCCACGAGATAGACACCGCATCAAGAGGTTTCAACAAAAAATTAAATAAAAAAAAGAGAAAATTTGAGACCCCAACTGACAAAAAACAAAATATCTTTTGAGAACTTCCACCATTATATGTATAGTTGTGGACTCATTTGCACCTTTCATAGGTCTTACAGAACAAGATATTCTCGTGTTTTAAGAATTGACTTTTTTCGGGACAAAATTAATACTTCAGCGACCTTCCCGTTCAAAAACAAGAATGAAGTCAATCTGTCATAGCATCTGGCAAAAACTAATGAAGACTCCACTGGAGGTAAAACTTAAAGGCGACGTCCTTCTCACGTCTCCAAAAAGGGAGATGAAGACATTAAACGGGTCAAAATACCCCTGTCCCTTGAATCATAGGAAAAAAAACTTCAGAACCTGACAACAGCTAATGGAAAACATTATTCTCTCTCTCTCAACACACACAAACACAAGCTTCTTTCCAGCAACATCTGTCTCCTTTTGGTCTTTTGCCATTTCTAATCAAGAAGGCTGGGAAGAGGGTGGGTAGTTGTATAGACCATACCAACCATGAGGGTGGGCCGGTGTATAGAGTGTACAAAAGAATTCACCAGTGTATAGAGTATATCTAGAAGGTGTGCCGGTGTATAGGTAACACCACACTGTGCTGACGTCTTCGAGGCGTGTTTTGACCTGTCAAAAAGAAACTTGTCCAATAAGAAGCATCATCTCTGAATCTTTTTTTGAAAGCATCTTTCCACAAAGCGCTCTTTCTTTCTTTCCCCTCTTCATATTTCGTAAAAAAAAGGCCTACTCTCTCTCTCTCTCTCTCTCTCTCTCTCTCTCTCTCTTATGACATCAGGTTGAATGAGTTTTGACTTTTCCTTTTCTTTTTTTTTTTTAATTCCTTAATTCTCTGCCTGGGGGCTGTTGACTCTCGAGTCCTTTGAAGCTGAACTGGAAGCATTTTATTTCTCTCTGTTCCGTTGACATTCCGTTTGGGGCGAGATCTCGAGACACATTTATTACTCATCTTTATTTTCTTGGGTATTTTTTCCCTGTTTTTCCATTATCAAGATTTCTTTTGTTCTTCCCTTCCAAAAATCTCAGACTTCTCTCTCTTCTTTACAAAGGTGCATCTCTTTGTTTTCTTCTTTTTCTTTCGCTTTTATCAGTTCACTCGGGTCGGGCAGGCAGGGTAAGGTCATCAGACTAACTGCAGTCAGGTCGGTAACACATTCTCGCTCTGATATTACGTATGGAGGTTCGAATCCCGCTACGGACGCAAGGATTTCTTCCTATTTCTTGCATTTGGATCTCAGGCTTTGTGGTGACAACAAGCGTATCCAAAAAGTGTGAAGAATTCGAGAAGAGGGTTTGTGGCTATCACAAATACTATGAGCGTTTCTGTTAAAGCGTCACCATCTGATTCTAAATATATTTCAGAGGGTGATTGTCAAACATAATTAAAAGCAGTGCCTTACTATTACGGACAAATGCTAATAAAAAAAAATCTGGAATTAACTGGCAGGAAACTTTCAGGGGTCAGACAACATAAGGACGTCTTTTGTTTTCTTACAGCAACTTCCAGAAGGGTAACAAACGAGGATCAATTAATTTGTGACGAAGAAACTGTTCATTATACAGTAATATGCTACAGTTGGTCAACAATGAAGACCCATTATTTCACTTCATGAAGAATGACTTTTCCATGGCGCTTGCATAAATCAATTCAAGTGGAAAATATATATGAGAGATAATTGAAAAATAAAGGGCTCGCGTAAACACCTCAGAATTACAAGGACATAAAATGCTATTCCTTCATCTATAACATTTCTTGACTCGATTCTCATCCACAGAAAAAAATAAATAATAAAGGGAAGCCCTAAATAAGTTCACACTTAATTTATGAAATCAGGCTGTGCAGCCTGGAAGCAGTGACTGGGTGGGCACTCCCGCCCAGTCAGCGTTCTAGGCAGTGAAAATGGGAGTTGGAGTGGTTGGACAGCAAGAAAAAAAAGAGATCAAGAAAGTAAAGGAGATGTAGCACGACGGTCTAAAGGTGGAAATAATAATTAGAGAGGTTGAACAACATGACTGAAAAAAGGAATAAAATATAATGTCAAGTAAAATGTTTAATTCTGCAAATGTCCCACGAGTGATGATATCTATGTCAACTATAAACAAAAACACACGTACGTAAATAACACCTGGAATGTTATTTCATTTCACACAGCCGCAGAAAAGAAAAAAACCCTGGGGATGAAATTCATAAACTTTCCAAAGATGAAGGAACAAATTTATTCATTTAGACTTTGGAAGGAATTCCTGCTACGAAGTTCGAGCAGTTCTCGCTACGTTTACAAGAGAGCAAAGGACGCCTGGGAAATTAATCAAGAAGATGAAGAAGAAGAAGAAGAAGAAGAAATGGGTTAGACATATTCAAAGCTTACTGGTCGGTCACATTTACCTGGTCAGTTAAAATACAAGTTAGGTAAGAGAGAAGTCACTGGTAACTGATAACTATCTCTTAAAATCACACGTCATTGTAGGAGATAATTTGCAAGTAATTGTCACTTATAATTACCAGGAACACCTACTAAAAAGGGAACTATTTTCCGAGGCCTGTCCTCGGCACTGAAGTTTATAAATACGTACGAATCTATAATTCAAGCTGCTCCTGATAAAACTTGCCAAATTTCCAAAAAAAACTGAGTTAATAATAATAATAATAATAATAATAATAATAATAATAATAATAATAATCTTCTTCTTACCAGCTTTATCCCTATTCGGGGTCGCCGTTTCTAATGAGTCTCTTCCATCTACCTCTGTCCCGTGTCATTTCCTCCCATACTCCCTTCTCCCTCATATCATCTCTAATGCAATCTCTCCACCTGGTCTTAGGTCTTCCTCTCCTTCGTGTTCCATCCACCTCCACGTCCATCACTTCTCTTGCCATGTGTTGCTCTTCTCTTCTCATCAGGTGGCCATACCATCTTAACCTTGCTGCCTCTTGCACTTTCTTTGATGCATCAGTGACTTTTACTGTACCCCTAACATGTTCATTTCTAACCCTGTCCTTTTTGGTTACTATCACCATCATCATCATCATCATCCTCATCATCATCATTATTCATTATTATATTTATTATTATATTATTATTATTATTATTATTATTATTATTATTATTCAGAAGATGAAGCCTATTCATACGGAACAAGCCCATTGAAATGAAATGAAAACCGAACTTCCAAAGACTATGGTGCTCACAGAAAGAAGTAACAGAATATAACAGGAAATACGGCAAGAAGAGATAAGTTATAAGGAAAGAAAAAACAAATAAAATAAAAAAAATAACATTTCAATACTGAATGTTCATCGCATAATAATCATGCCTATTGTTCATTGAATATATTTTGTCTTCAAAAGAGTCTCTCTAGACATGATATTCTCAAGCCCGAATCTCAAGACCGTCTGTGATTGTAAAATACAAAGGCAAATAAACAATCAGAGTACTGAAACCTATTGATCACATTCGTACGAAGGCCTAGCGCTGGGACCTATTTTTTCCAGTCATAGAGTTCTTTCATAAAAGGACAATTATGTATAAGTTCGTAATACGTTCATCACTGAAACCCTTGAATCCGATGTTTCAAAAGGAAATAAGTTAACACTCAATCCATGATTGGATTCAAATTTGAATCATATGACTCAAAAAACCGTCTCGCGCGCGCGTGCAAATATGCGTCATCAAAAAGACAGATCTCTCAAAGACGTCAAACTTAAGTTCATTATGTAACACGAAAGATTTAGGCCACCTGACTGGCCCATAAGCAGGTCCTAATATTAATTTCCCTCAAGTCTCTCTCTCCTTCTCTCTCTCTCGTCTCTCTCTTCTCTCTCTCTCTCTCTCTCTCTCTCTCTCTCTCTCTCTCTCTCTCTCTCTCTCTCTCTACTTGTCAGTGCCTAGCATATCACTTTCTTTCTACGTATAAATCTTTGTCCATCGTTAATTACTTTAATCCCACTTTCAGCTGTCTTTTCATGAATGTTGTTCACACAAAAATGATAATTTTTAACAAAACTAAATATGAATCATTCATCATATAAGAATGACAGGTGCAAAAGTTGTTTCATAGCCAATATTTTGGAATGAATCAATACAAAAGAAGGCTGCACTAAATAAAAAAATTCCAGTGAAGAAAACAATTGGCAAAAAATCAGTAACATCCTAATCTCCTACTGAAGAGAGGCCGATTCTATTCCAAAGAAAATAGAAGGGGGGACGGGGGCGGTGAGGGGGGAGCCTCCAAATCGCTTTTTTGAAATCCGAGATAAACTTACCAGAATCCTTTCTCAAAACCTCCTTCTCCCGAGATTAAAAAGACATCTGAAAGTAGAAACGATGCTGCTCTCTCGCTCGGGCGATGAGATGTGGGACATGATCTCCTATTGCCTGGTTCCTTTTGAATCTTCTTCTGGACTTTCTTTTTATGGAACCTTCTTCTTTATGGAGGGATATTACTGGATGCAATTCGGTGGTTATGACGTGACGAAAGGTTTGCTAATGTCGTGATATAAAACAGCTTGGTTTCCATTGAGCGCGGGAGGATTCAAATAGGAAATTCTATATTGATTTTCTTTACTAAAATTGACTCCTACAACCTGCTCTATTTTCCTTCTTTATTGAAAAGAAACTACCCTATATATTAATAGATTAGCGTAGGCTATACGAATGCTTCAGTAATATTCGTTTCAAGCGTATAAATATGAGACTGAAATCATAGAGAGAGAGAGAGAAGAGAGAGAGAGAGAGAGAGAGAGAGAGAGAGAGAGAGAGACTATTTATGCACAGTATCAACAAATCCCAACCTGAACAAAAACATTAAAAGTTGGACAAAAGCAAAGAAATGAAATATTCCAAGTTTCGTCAGACACTCGATGACTCACGAATGCTAAACAGCAACTCTTAATAAACACAATATTAAACCCATGAAACCAGATTATGTAACAGTTGAGTGAAATTACACCAAAAATAAAATAAACATACAAAAATACAACCTATTGAATATGATTTGATTAAGAGGATTCACTTATGTCAGTTATGACAAGCCAGCTCAATTTAACTGTCATTAATGCCAAAAAGTGAATCATTACGCAAAAATGTTGGGGAAATAAATAAATGAACAAAAATTGCAGGAACACAAAATATTCTGGATGTTCCTCATCAAATATTCCATTCCTTAAATAAAGGTTTCATGACAAGAAGGAGTTTGGAAGCTAAATTTAAGATACACCAAACATGTTTATGTTTGCTGGCCGTTACCAGCGACAGCGATACAAAGAAATTCGCCTGTTGTTGTAAAATGATGTTGTCGACTATAGATCAAGATAAATAAACACTACTTGTGAAGTCGGAGTATGATCCGGGAATCTGTAAAGGTTTCGTGTGTCCCAAGGCCAATACAGTAGTGTGTGTCCACTAAAAGCGGATTTGGCTGACGCTCAAAATATTATGTATTCCTCATTATTTCCGATAACTAATAACGATGTCAAATCAGCTTTCCCTTCATAAACTTCTATCGAATCATCTTTCCCTTCAAGGAGCAAATCTTGTCCCAAAGGAGCGGTCATTTCCCAATGGGGGTTGAGGTAAGGCATTTCTACACTCGAATGCACCAACAGGCTCTTCCAGTGAATTCCAGACAATCCAGCAAATCCCGTTTTTCCTTTCCAGGCCCATGTTCCAGGCCACCCAGGGCAGGGTTAAGACGCAGATGACCTGTTTGGTCGTCTAAATGGAAAAAGTAGAGCCAGGTTACGTTAGTTAGGTGATATTCGGTTTCATCTATTCTGGAGGGTGACTTGATGGGATATTGAATATCAATTCCTTTATCAAAGCAACGATATTATTTTCTCTTCATTCTCATACTCAATAAACATTCTTTTTAACTATATATATTATCATAGATATCACTAAATCTAACTCGCGCCTTACTTAACCTTGGAAATATCATAAGAGTGAAACCTAAAAAAATAACCAATATGAACATAATTTGCCAGAAAAAAAAAACATCTGTATTAGCCTCACTAGACCCATACCGTAAATGATATCCAGCTCAGCCTAAAACCTGGATAACATGCGTTCAATCCCCGATCCAGGAATGGAGTGAATATGAATATACAAAATACAAAATCGCGAGAGAAAACCCGGCGGAAGTCCTTTCAGAAGACTCTTGCCAATTCCCCAAAACAGATTCTCGAGCAACGACGAAAACCCAGTTATGATCGGGCGACAATTCGTTCCAATAATGTTGCCATTGGCCTCCTGTCAGCAGTTTCATTCCGAGTCGTAGAGGATTAGTTTTACGCATACGAGGGGGAGGGGGGAAGGGAGGAAGAGGGAGGGAGGAGGGGAAAGGAGGAGGCAGAGTAAGAGGCGTTGAAAAAAAAGGAAAAATGGGAGGAACAAGAGAGAAACGGAGCTTAAATACCAACTGGTGGGCTTCTCATTAATCTGATGTTTATTGTTATTGTTTCTTCTTCTTGCAGTTTTAAATTTTGCTTTGTAATCAATGTTTTTAGACGATCGCCCTCAAACGCTCTTATAAACACATTCCTACTGGCCAAAAGGAGATCTAGAAACAACACACTCTTTATCAAAACCCCTAGACCGATCCAAGATGGCCGAAACTGTCCTTCGCTTTCAAGGCAACGGGAAAAGAGGCTAAATGAATACAATGATTCCTAAGGACCGCAAAGTCCCTTCAGGCTAAGAGGGATTTTCCGGGGCACATTCCAAGGACGCATTCCCAAGTTTCCCATTCCAGGGAAGGTCGCTTAGTCCTCAGCAGTTAAACTATGGTCCTTTCGACTTCAAACTTCGGTGGGATAAAAATGCCCTAATGGTTTGTTAACTTGAAATAAATCGTCGCAATGATAACAACGGTTTTTTTTGTGGGATGAACACTAGATTCTATAAGCAATGAGGAGAGGGGTAGTACCACCAGTGCACCTCATGCAATGCACTGTAAGCAATACTTAAGTTTTTTTTTGCAATGTCCCTTCAACTCCTAGCTGCATACTTTCATTCCTTTTACTGCACCTCCGTTCATATTCTCTTTCTTCCATCTGACCTTCCAGCCTCTTCTAACAACTGACTC
>NC_087214.1:19467545-19479346 GCF_015104395.2 Macrobrachium nipponense | reverse complement strand
TTCAAACAAAATATATGAAAACCATAAAAAAAGGAGAAAATGGAAACCAGTAAATGGATCCACAGATTTCAATCGGACCTCGGAGCGTCAGCTGAGGCACAACGTCGACCAGCGCCATCTGTTAGCGTGACGGTCACTCCATGAGTGTGGACGATAAACAAAGGCCACCAACTTGGATTACTAAAGAAAAGGGAAGTGTGTATACTCGTATATACTACAATATCTGAAATCGAGGCGATATCTATTCACTTTCAGGAATCCTTACACACACACACACACACACACACACAGACTATATGTTGAACTCCCAATTGCCAGCTAGATTGGATTGGAAAAGAGGATTTCCACGAACTAATAATTATCCAGCAACTCTTGATCACAGAGTGACCTCCTGATTGGTATCAGTCACTTGTAACATTACGACGCCATTGAGAATAGAATACAGAATGAAGGCCAAAGGCCACGCACTGGACCTATGAGGTCATTCAGCGCTGAAAGGGAAACTGGATAGTCCAAGGAGGTTTGAAAAGGTGTAACAGGAGGAAAACCTGTAGGAGTTGAACTGAGAACGATTTGTTAGGAAAAGGTGGAAATGGAAGCAAGCAAGAAGGGAATATGACCAGAGGTACAGTAAAAGGAATGAAAGTGGCAGCTAGGGGCCGAAGAGACGCTGGAAAGAACCTTGAGTGCGCACCACGAGGTGTACCTCCGTCACTACCACCCTCCCTCACTCACCACCATCGTCATTCTCAACACCTTTTAAAAGAAAAAAGCTCAATCAGATTTCCTTTCCTCCTATCGGCCATCCACAGCACAGAGCCTTAAGGGAAGGTCTACCCAGATCAGGTTATGGCCATCGTCTGGATCCTCTGAATAAAACAGCTGTAAATGACCGACAGAGGACAGATCCAGGGCGAGGGCGAAGGGAGGGAGGGAGGGAGGGAGGCTGCTGAGAAAGGTTGAGGGTAGGAAGAGTTTTTTGGCGATACAAAATTGATACAAGAAGATAAAGCATTTGTCCCTCTGGGGACAATTGATTAAGGATTGTTCATTATGTAGGGCAGGGAGGATATCTGAATCCTTCTCAGTGGAGGAACACATCCCCAGTTATGTTTGGCCACATTAATACTTACGAATAAATCTGCACAGAGAGCCTTCGGGAATCTGTTCGATTCCCCTTAACAGAGCCCCGAAGATTACTATACAGATTTATTCTTAAATGTATAATTGTATCCATACTTAACTGTGGATTTGTTCCTCCATTTCAAGACTCATGCTCTAGGAGTAATTCTGAATTCATTTCATCGTTCGTATAAGAAGTCTTCAATCGTCATCCTGTCTTGTATCCAGACGCCGTGACACCAAAGAATCCCGACGACAGAACCTTTTGTGAAACCGAGATGAAATAACATATGACTTCATCTCAGTTTTTATCCTATTTTCTACTCTGCCTTCGTGTGACTATGAAATCAATTTCACTATCGACTTATGGATAGTGGAAAGTCTTGTTAATGAATTCCAAAGAATGATGGGCAGAGCAAAATCAAGAAAATATAAATAAAAACGTTTCAGTAGGAAATCGGAAAAAGCTTCACTTGCATGATATCGTCAGTTGAGTAATTAAGACAATTACATCGTACTGACCGTTGCAGCATCTTCTAGAAATACCTCAGTAAGTTTCTGTTATGAAATTATTTTTTGATGATCCGTTTGCACCACAGGGAACCTAAACAGCGCCCAAACTAAGCTTTAACAGACAATTCCTAAAAAGCAAAACTCAAACTGTAAACAAGAGATTTGCGAAAGACCTCCTTCCGTGGTAGTATCAGCCAAACACCAGACTCCTCAAAAATATATCAGTTTTGCTTCGACGAAGGCAAACATCAAACACACACAGACAGACAGACAGACACTTTTCTGGGAAGTCTTGGAATCCTGACTCAATGGTCACAATCCTGCGTCGCCTTCCATTTCCTAAGTTCTCCCAGCTCTTGATTCCTCCTCCTGACGAGGGGCGTCTTTAGTAACTGGCGCCCTCAGAGAACTGCTTGGGACACAGACAGACTTCCTCGCTCTGCTCCTTAAACGACACAAAGCAATGGTCGATGTTTTAGGTGACATCAATTTATTCAGTTAACACCGAGCTGTCTGTTTAATGTACTTGAATAATAATACTGATGAAATGGGTAGGGAAGGGGGGTTCCGACCCCCATCCCCCCGCTAAAGAGCTCTCGGGGAAATTTTAAAGTCTAAGACCTTTCTCCGGATATTTCCATATTTCTCTCCTTTTCCAATAATCGCTTCGGCAAGAGAGAGAGAGAAAGGACTATATTCTTCTCCTTCTAGCCATCTATCTATGGTATGAGAGCTATGAACAAACAAATGTACCAACAGGAACAGAGACCTTCAACTGATGGTAACCCATTCAAGCACTGACCATTGTCAACGCTGCTTAACTTCACTAATAGATAGTATAGACCACCGGTGAAATTAACGAAATAAGAAAAAGAAAACCGAAAGGTTGTGACATGTTGCAACAACATAGATTTCGGGAGAAAAGGACCCTCGTTCAATCCTGTATGGAAATGCAATGGAGGGATGAACGACCGCATTCCAGTAAAGACGAGTTGGTTCGTCACCTCAGTTATCGCGAATTGCTAATTCTCTCGCGTTCTCTCTCTCTGTATAATTAAAGTCATACTTACCCCACACATAAACACATCATACGTACTGCGCGTGTATATATATATATATATATATATATATATATATTATATAATATATATATATATATATATATATATATATATATATATATGTATATATGTGTGTGTGTGTGTGTGTGAACCTACCTACCATCATTAATATATTGTGAACAAGAACATTTGCATAATTACCGCACCTTCCATCGCAGCTAAGGTATACTTTGGATTTACACTCACCTGAAAAGGAGAAAAATTAGGATTATTCGGATGATGTCACATTCTGAAATAATAATTAATAATAATAATAATAATAATAATAATAATAATAATAATAATAACATACTTACACCAGAGAAGCATTAAATGTTCAATATATCAGCCAAAGAGAGAATCCCCAAATTTCAAAGAAAAGAAAAAAATAATCAATAAACAAATCACCGAAATGAGTAAATGTTACACATTTACACAGAATAAAGGATTTGCAATAAAACCTTAGCCCACATCACAAGAGCTGGGACCTATGAGGTCATTCAGCGCTGAAAGGGAAGATGAGAGCAGAAAGGTCTGAAAGGCGTAACAGGAGGAAAACCTTTTGCAGTTGAAGAAGCTCTATGGAACAACTGCCATGAGATGTTGAGGAGGAAAGAGAATATGAATGGAGGGACAGTAAAAGGAATGAAAGGGGTTGCAGCTATGGGCTGAAGGGACGCTGTAGCTAAAAAACCTTCAGTAATGCCTACAGTGTACCACGTCAGCTGCACTGACGGCACTAACCCGCTATGGGATACACATTTACATAAAACACAGGAAAACCAGTTTAATCATTTCTGGAGATTTGCGGTTAAGGACAAAACCGAATTACAAAACAAAAGTGTTTATCATTTGATTCTTTCTTGCATCGATTTTAATCCTTGTAAAATGCTAAGCCACCTGGGATCGATAACCTAGAGTCCTCCTGTAGCCCAGGCCCGACGACAACTCGAAACTGGCGGACTAGAAAAAGAAGGACTTGTTTCTAATGGACTGATTCATTGATTATCTTACTCAACTGCCGTCACGACAACCCAGCAACAACCTCCGTAAGGAGGTAGTGCCGTCAGTGTATCTCATGTTGTGCACTGTAGGTGTTACTTAAGGTTGTATACGGCAGCGTCCCTTCGACCCCTGGCCACGCACACTTCCTAGCTTTTCACTTTTCACCTGCTGCACTTTTTTTGTGTCAATGTTTGCAACTGACGACGTCGGGATTCATGTCACAACAAATCTCGTTCCTTCTTCCAATATGATGACTCATTTCATTCAAGTCGATTTGCACAGGAAAGCTGCCTCGTTCATTTGTGGACTGATGACTAGGTTTTTGAAAGACAATTCTAGGCTTAATTAAATACAAAAACGCATAACGTGTGTGTGTGTGTGTGTGTGTGTGAGAGAGAGAGAGAGAGAGAGAGAGATTTATGAGCCATGTCAGACTCGCATCAGCTCTTTCAGAAATTCTTAATAAGTTGATTCTTTTTTTAAATAGTTGGAAGTTGACGAAGCGAGCTGTCAGCCTCAGTGAGATGGAAAATGAATAAGAAAAATCGATAAAAACCTTTTTGTCTGTTGTGAAATTCCTCATTCACTCATCGAGAACCTTTGCTGTCCTGAGAATGTGCAAATGGAAGAATTTTGCATAACTATAAGTTTGAAGATGATAAAAAAATAATTAAAAAAAATCCTAAAATCAAAGATAAAAGAAAATATTTTTTTAAGATAAAACACTAAACAAAGACGTAAGCACTACACGTGAACACAATCCTTTACAAAATAAGGTAGAATGATAATTTATATAAGTTAAAGTAAAACCCTAAGTTGATGAAAAGACGAAACAGAAAGATAACCGAGTTGCAGATAAAAAAAACTAAGTTCATTCAATATGACACTTGCCATAAGTCTGCCTCCGTCACGAAGCCTAATTACTTCACATTTAACTTCTATAGCCACTTCCCTGACCAAAGTAGCTGGCGATTTATAAAACCTTAAGTCATTGCTATATATGCTATATATGCCTTGAGAGAGAGAGAGAGAGAGAGAGAGAGAGAGAGAGAGAGAGCTCCTACAGAAATTTCAGGCCAACAGGATCTCACGCGACTCTTATGGAAATGATATGGAGGAATTGCCCACTGCAAAATCCGTGTAATTCCTGGAGGTGAAGGATTCAACTCCAAGAGAATATCTTCTTATTCATTAAAAAGTCATGATAGTTATCTCCTATAACTGGGAATCAATTTGACTGACGAAAGCACAAGACTTTTAAGACAGGTGCCATGAACTTCATGAACGTACTATTTATCATCAAACGATCAGTAACAGTCTCACTGACTCCACCTCCTGAAGAGAAGGCGAGTAGCATCGCTCAATTTAAAGGCAAAAAACATAGTGTCTTCTATGCAATCAAAAAATTATAATTCAACGGATCGTACCTTTACTGATCGTAAGTTTACAGAATTCCGATTTGACCAAAACATAAGAATGACCAAATAAGGATAAATTGACTTTGGGAGCGAATGAATAAAACTGAGTCGATACCTAACCTCATATTCGGTAATCTTGCCGATGTCGTACTCATTAATGTGAAATAAAAAAAGTACCTGCAGTTACAACAATGTAAACTAAATAGACATGTAATGCTTTAAAATTCAAGATATATGAAAATAAAAAAACATAACACAATTCAGAAATTCCAAAAACTAATAGGAAACCGATGGATGATTAACTTCCAGTTTTGGGAAAAAGGGAGCCTGTGAATCTTAGGAATAAGAAAAAAACAATAACTATTTGCCAGCGTTTCACTAAGTCATGAAATTAAACAATAAATACTTAGACCTGATAGACCTTCCTCTTGAACACCTCCCCTTCTGAGACAGAGAGAGAGAGAGAGAGAGAGAGAGAGAAAATCACCTCAAATTTTATTCAAACTCGGTTCTCCGTTCATCTAATACACCAGTGCAAAAAAATTGTATCTACCAAAGGGCATTATTTCCAGAAGCAATCCTGCCATTCATTCTGAGCGGAGCGACGGAAAATACGAACCATTTCCCACCCAACCAACAGCAGAAACAGTCATCGAACAAACTGCCGTGAATCAGCAAAGTCACAGAACTTCCGAACAAACTTTAAACTCCAAAGTTGTTCTTGATGGAAAAACAATGAACAGCGGAACAACTTGTGAGACAAGACATGTACGATTTGTTTGTTAGTATGGTGTTTTTACGTTGCATGGAACCAGTGGTTATTCAGCAACGGGACCAACGGCTTTACGCGACTTCCGAACCACGTCGAGAGTGAACTTCTATCACCAGAAATACACATCTCTCACTCCTCAATGGAATGGCCGAGAATCGAAAGACATGAACGACAACTCGCAATACCTTTTTGACAATATTATTATTATTATTATTATTATTATTATTATTATTATTATTATTATTATTATTAAGAAGATGAAGCCTATTCATAAGTAACAAGCCCACCAAAGAGTCACTAACTTGAAATTCAAGCTTACAAAGCATATTCCGGTGTTCACTTGAAAGCAGCGACAGGAGGTAAAGGGAAATACAGAACGATGCTATTCAGTTTCCAGACTCGGTCTAAAGAGAAATAAATAGATAAAAATAAGTAACTTTCCAAATGAGCCAAGACTCCCAAAAGTCTCGTTGGAATTCTTGCAAACCGAGTTTCTGAACGTTGTGTTATCTTCACCATAAATACGAGAAATATGACTTAGTGGGTCTAAGCTAATCACAGATATTTTTACAGAAGGAGACGCTCACACAGCTTTTGTGTGTGTGTGTGTGTGTGTGTGTGTGTGTGTGGTTGAGAGAGAGAGAGAGAGAGAGAGAGAGAGAGAGAGAGAGAGAGAGAGAGAGAGATTGCACACCTCTGGTTATGAAGAAAACGTTTTCATGGTTCTCCCGGTTTTTTTTTTTTTTTTTTTTTTTGGTTTTTTTTTTTTTTTTTTTTTTTTTTATAAAAATCTGTTCCTGATTTTCACATCGTTCTTGCTTTACACAAACTTACATGCATACACCACACAGACACGCACGTACTCACAGACGCGCACGCGCGCTCACTAAACCTAGCGGAACCCACCCACCCACACTGACTCACAACAAAGTCCTGCAACAAATTCGGACTCCTATTTCCCCCATAAGGAGATCATCATCACGGCGTCAAATTATCTTTCGATAGACTTGCACAAGGAGTGCAGTTAGACTTCACCTTTTTCAATCTTATCATCAAGTTTAAACTCCCAATAGCCTATATATCTTTCCATGACAACTTCTCAAAAAGTTCCAAAGGCGACGTAGATGTTGCTCATTTTGAAGTTGCTCTGTCCTCTAATATCAAGAGCCACAGAAAGAAGAGAGAGACAGAGAGAGTCTTTCTCTTTCTCTCTCTCTCTCTCACTGAGTCCTTCTAACAACAGAGCAACGACGGAGGGGAAGAAGTCGAGGATAGAATGGGACTATTTAAAGACACAAACGAACATGGAGGAGGCATAATTATGAAGGTGTCTCGTTCATGCCAACATTCCTCCTTCCCAATGGGTCCTTTTTTTTCATTTTCATTTCTCATCGATTATAATTTTTGTGCAGAGAAAGGTTTTTCATTTTCATTTCAAGTATGTAATAAAATGCTCTCTCTCTCTCTTTTAACATAGTTTCACAAGAAAATAACAAATAAGACACCAAGAACGGGAATATAGAGTGATGGTAGATAACACGAAATGAAAAAAAAAAAAAAACAGAGATAAAAACGAATTTTGATAAATAAAAACAAACTCTTTATTTTATGTACAAAACTATCGCCTTCTAACAAACTACGACCCGACAAAAAAATTCACGCGCCCCGCCAAATGTTAGTCAATTTGAAAGAGAAAGGTTATTTTGACTTTCAAATGAGTTTCATTATTTCTTTAAGAACCTCTCATTTTTCCTACTTTGAATAATAATTATTTTGCTTAATATTCAATACGGCCTTATAAATTTTTTAATGTGGTCCTTGCACTGAAAAGAGTGCCCACACCTGGACTTTAAGATTAAAACCGGATATGAAGAAATTTGCAAATGTAAATCTCTAGTCCGTTTATCACCTACATAAAGTTCATACGAATAATAAGTTTATTGTAACCAAAAAAAATCTTCCTTCCTTAATTAAGAGAAGAAAAAGGGGGCGGGGCTTATGCGCATGCGCACTAAGGCGCAACAGACCTACAGGAGGTTGTTCCCGAGCTTTGATTAAAGGTAACATTCACGGACTGTTTTTAATGCTTTTAGGAATTTGTAGTTTTCCTTTTTATTTTCATTTACTGCATTTGTGCGAGGTCATTCGTATATTTTAAATATACAAACATACACAAATGTACTAATGTATAGTCACTCGGGCACCAAATAGGGTGTCTTCAACATCAATGTGTCTATAAATAAACCACAATTCTCTCATTGTTATGCCTATCATAAGTAAGAATAAAGCCCTAGATATACCGCTCTCTCGCTCTTTCTCTCCCTCCACCATACCCATTCTTTTGTGAGCTTGATTACTTCGAGATTAAGACGAGGAAAGCTGCACAAGGCAATCTTTTTAGACGTCTTACTTTGTTTCTTCTTGCATTCTGCTTCTTTCTTTTTTTTCCAGAGCTGGTTTTCTGCTCATCAAGAAGAATAGAGAGCTCTCGACAACTTTTTTTTTTTTTTTTTTTTTTTTTTTTTTAATAAAAGAGAAAAATGAAACGATTGCATTTTTCGACGTTCCCTTTTGATTATTTCGAACAGTCTGGTTAAGGAATGTCAAGTAGAATTTAGACCGAAGGCCACAGCTGGGACCTATGAGGCCATTCAGCCCTGAAAGGGAAACTGAGAGTAGAAAGAGTTTATTTAAAGGCCTAACAGGAGGAAAAAGGAAAGCAAGGGAATGGAGCTAAGGGCCGAAGGGACGCTGCAAAAAAACTTAACAATGCCTACAGTGCACCGCGTGAGGTGCACTGACGGCCCTACCCCTTTACAGGCGGTTTGGTTAAGTGCTTTTTGGGCATGCGTCTCGTCTCTCTCATGTCTTCATCGGCGTGTAAAGCTACTGCTGTCATGAGCACCTTCGGTATACAACGTAGAGTAACACTATTCGACGCTATAATTCAACCATTATCCAACTGAACAAATCAATAACTCGTTTCCAGCTAATAACAGATAACAGATTTCTAAGCAAATCTTCCACGTTGCTGTAGAGAACGAGTCGGGTCAACACAATGGAAGTGGGGATATCCATTTCTCTCTAACCTACGTCCAGAAACAGCCTAACCTGGGAATTTATTTAAATGGTTCCCTCACTGAGAGAGAGAGAGAGAGAGAGAGAGAGAGAGAGAGAGAGAGAGAGACATGCCCAAAAAGAAGGAAATTTAAAAAGATCAGAGCAACCAGCGTAGGACGCTGGAGTGTCGGATAAGTAAGAGCAGGAAATACAATCATGTTTTGCAGGTGGTTGCAAAGCCGAGATTATTACTAGGTAGGGGAAACTGCACATGGGAGACACCTTCCACTGGGAAAGGACTCTCACTCTCTCTCTCTCTCTCTCTCTCTCTCTCTCTCTCTCTCTCCTAACTGAAACGCAATTTTAACCTTTTTATAACTTGCCATTTCATAAAATTCTTGAATTAAGAATGGACATTAGCTACAATGAAAAATATAATGAACTACATTGTATTTCCTTACCATTCAGTACATCTGATAATATTCTCACGAATCGTGTCCTCTTTGCGTCTTGAATTCCTGAGGAGAGCAACAATGACACAAATTCCCAAAACTGATGGACTGTTCAGATATCAACTCAAGAGGTTTCATCTTGAACTGCATATTTTAAGTAAAAGGTACACAGATACATACGTACATATTTACATGCATGCATGCATACATACTACATACGCCTCGAGATTTAGGAATCCAAGTCCGATCTTTAGTGTGAAAAAAGTTATTCTTCTAGATGCACTCAATTCCTTCCTCTAGGAATAGCCTTTGGAACAGAGAGAGAGAGAGAGAGAGAGAGAGAGAGCTCGTTCCGACATGTCAATCACTTGCCTTACTCGCTCAGCGTTTTGCACGAATATTGTTGCCTATCTAAATATTTTTTCATCGAGAGAGAGAGAGAGAGCACCCAATTCATGCTCCATAAACTCCGACCGTTTATTAATAAATCTTAATTAAAATAACTTTTATTAGTAAATCAGATTTAAAATACCGTTTATTTAATAAATCGCAATCAAATTTCCTGACATTCTTGTACGGCCAACGCACCGATCCGGATAAAATTCGTTCGCGTCCGACAAATATATTAATAATAATAAATAATAATAATAATAATAATAATAATAATAATAATAATAATAATAATAATAATTATAATAATAATGTGAGTAGCTTTGAGAGAAAGTAAAAAACAAATGTTCATTTTGACCAACTAGTATATCAGCCTCACCAAAGGTGGCCGATTTGAATCTCCATATATTGTTTAATGGAAACTAACTTTCTTTTTACCGCTGATTTAGAATGAGTGAGGATCTTTGATTCTCATTTATATGAGAATCAGTGATTCCTATTTATATAAAAATAAATGAGAATCACCGACTCTCATTTATGTGAGGTTATTTGAGAATCAGTGATTCTCATTTATAAGAGAATAAATTAAAATCACTGATTCACATTCATATGAGGATAAGTGAGAATCAGGGGTTTTGCACACCATAATATTCCCTACTGGCTTACAAAATAAAAGATTCCGAATATTATCTTATCTCAATATTTGCTGCATCGGGAATTAAATGCAAATAACTCCAATTCTAGAAGATTATCAACATAAAATTTCGCCATTTATTTATGCCTTTGGAAATATTTGAATGAGTATTTAATGAACATTCATTTACCCCCACCCCTCTCTCTCTCTCTCTCTCTCTCTCTCTCTCTCTCTCTCTCCTCTCTCGGATCTCTCATCTCTCTCTCCTCTTCTCTCTCTATTAATGCTCTTATGGAATAGTGTTTGTTTATCAGAAAGGGAAGTGGTATAAATCACTCCATCACATTGAATCATTTATTGTTATTTATCACAAAAGGGACCTCATTAGTGCATAATGACCTTCGCTTGATTTAGATAACAATTTCTCTCTCTCTCTCTCTCTCTCTAGTACAGCTTAAAATGAAGAAACTTAACAGTTTCAACCCTATACAATTATCACTTACTATTTATTAGTTTACTCGCAACAGATGAATGAGATGTTTTCAAAAGTTCCTACTCAGAGGTTGAAGGCGAAGGTCTGACAACACAAAACAAATAAGTGTAGCCAAAGAAAAAGAAAAAAATAGTCTTCACTCCAGACCAAAAGAGAGACCCAAAACAAAAGATAGAGAGAGATAGAGAGAAGAAGATCAAATGGAATCACGAAGAAGAATAGGCAGGTGGGAAGAGAGAGAGAGATAGGGACACATGCAAATACTAGGGACCAGTGCATTCAGCACTACAAGTGTATTTACTGTCTTTCCCACAAAGTGTTATCTATGTACAGGCAGAGAGAGAGAGAGAGAGAGAGAGAGAGAGAGAGAGAGAGAGAGAGAGAGAGAGATTCAGCTCAATTACTTCCAGACTTAATTAATGACTGCAAAGTCACCTTCTAGGTTTTGTATCCTTGACAGGTTCATATAAACTAGAACATTTATATTTGAGTCTCATATATACCAAGAGATGGAAGCGTCAAAAATGAAAAGTATCACAAACAGACTCAAAAAGAAAACTTTTGCGGCAAAAACAAACTCTCGGGTATTAAATGAAGAGACGCACAAACGCCCAGTCTTTGTGTTCGGAACAAACACTTGCCTGAAGTGTAACTGAGGTTTCATAAACACCAGGATTATATTTATGTGATATAGAACAAAAGCTCTTTTCTGGAAGGGAGTCGTTTTGTGCATGTTGTTAAAGGTTTGGATTCTCTCTCTCTCTCTCTCTCTCTCTCTGGTAGCAACACAACCTTTAATAAGCTCAGCATATCCTTTGTGCAGACCGTTTTAATTACGATTT
>NC_087214.1:19450045-19462545 GCF_015104395.2 Macrobrachium nipponense | reverse complement strand
GATCACTGTTGCCTTTAGTGTATTCAGTCGTTTAAACGTGTTATGAGGGTTCAGGTGTTTGGCTTTTGGTGAGGTAATAATTGATGCAAGGTAACCAGATACTTGGCACTTCGTAACATTGTTTAATGGTGCCCAGACCCGGGAAAGCAGATTTCATTATCACTCTAGAATATACTGGTGGTGTTAGGGATATATTTTGTTAGGAGAGTGACCATATAATTTTGTTTTGCATTTATTGTATTGAATTGTAAATTGATAACTTAGAGGAAAATGGCTCAGTTCAATGTTCAGGAATTTTTAGCAGCTCCTTCCGTCCAAGTTTTGTCTGAAACCACTCTGTCTAGAGCACAGTGGAGCGCTTTAGCAGAGGCATGTGGTGGTTATGTGTCTACTAGTATGGTAAAGGCACAAATAAGATGTATTGCTATGGAATCATTGATAAACTCTGGTAGAATAACTGATGAAGATGAGTTAGAATTGGCTCAAGAGTTGTTGAATGTAGCACGTGCTGATCTCATAAATAAGCAAGCAGAAAAGAAAGAGAAAAGTGATGCAGAGTTAGAGCTTAGACGCATTGAAGCAGAAGAGAATTTGATTAAGCTAAAAATGCTTGCTGAAAGAGAGAGAATGCAAGCTGAAAGAGAGAGAAAGCAAGCTGAAAGAGAAAGAATAGACAGGGAAAAACAAGAAAGAAGAGAAAGAGAAGAAGAAAAAGCAGCAGAAGAGGAAAGAGAAAGAATAAAAGAGGAAAGAGAAATCGCAAGACATGAAAGGGAAATGGAATTAATAAGAGCTAGATCCACATTACCTGTAACACCGTCTAACCCTAACCAACCGGTAATCAAGACCCTGTATTTGATGTAGTGAGAGTACAGAAGTTAATCCCTAAGTTTACTGAAGAAGCTCCAGATGAGTTTTTTGATCACTTTGAGAAAGTGGCTTCAGGTATGGGATGGCCAGAGGATAAATGGTCAGTTTTGCTACAAAGTGTCTTGATTGGTAAAGGGAGAAGTGCTTATCTAGCCTTAACAGCTGATCAGTGTAAAGACTACAAAGTACTTAAACACAGTGTGCTACAAGTTTACCAGATGACCCCGCCCAGAGTACTACAATGAGAGAGAAAATTTAAGAAAAGATGAGAAGGGAACCTTCTTAGATTATGCTTACAAAGTGAGAAGGTGTTTCAAACGTTGGGTAGAAGCTGCTAAAGTTAAAACTTTTGATGAGTTAGAAGAGTTACTTGTTCTTGAACAGTATCTTAAGGGAATTCCTGAACATATAAGAGCTTATTTAAGAGAGAGAGAAGTGAAGAAACTTGACAAAGCCGCTACACTTAGTGAAGATTACAATATAATCAGTAGCAAACGTAATTACAATGTCAAGTACCAGAGTCAACAACGCCCAGGTTTTAAGTCTTATCCAAATAACAGGAACAAATTTAATGGGAAACTTCAAGTGATACTACTAAGAGTACACAAGGTAATACAGCTCAGCAAATTAATGTGAAATCCTCATCCAGTCTTTCAAGACAGTTACAGAAACCTAATGTTGTCTGTTTCAAGTGTGGAAGAGTAGGACACTACAGTCAAGATTGTTTACCGGAATCACAGCAGTCAAAACCAGTTAGTCAAGTTGTGAAACAAACTACGAAGAGCAGTGTGGGAAAGAATCAGACTCCAGAGAAGAATGAAACTAAACAAGCTGAATGTTTAGCAACCAGTGGAAATGTTACCTCAAGCAGTGAGTGGTTAAGCAGTGTGGAGGCTTTTAAGCCATATATCTATGAGGGTATGCTGTCAACTCAAGAAGGAAATATGCAGGTACCAGTCAAGATATTACGTGATACAGGGAGTAACCATAGTGTGGTAGTACGTGGTTCTCACCCTCAGTTGGAGAAGAGTCTCACAGGAGATTCAGTTATATTGAAGGGTATAGGAGGAGAGGAAGTAACTCCTATATGCCGCTTACACCTGTCATGTGAATTGGTGACAGGGAATGTTGATTTTGCTGTAAAGGACTCACTAGCTGTGGAAGGTATACATGTTCTGTTGGGGAATGAAGTTGGTGGTGTGCCATTTATTCCTTGTCCTGTAGTGACAGACAAACCATTGAGGATTAGTCCTACAGAAGAGTTGGAGAAGAATAACCCCCACCATGTTTCCTAGTTGTGTAACTACCAGAAGTATGAAGAGGACTACGACTGTAAGTGAAGAAACTGAGGATTTACACACCCAAGAAGGATCAAGTGAAGGATCTTTGTGCTTAGAAGAATTATTCCAGGGAAGTGAAGTTTCCCATAGTGCTGACCAAGAAGAGATTTCCCAAGAAGATGAAGAAGACGACGACGAAGAAGAAGAACCTGATGTTCCTGAAGAGACTCCGAGTAGTCAAAGTGTTGCTGAGACAGTAGTGAAACTACAGTAGCTGAGTTAGCAGATATTGAGAATTCAACCCTTGAAGTTGGTCAAGTGACAAGAGAGAAGCTGATGGACTTGCAGAAGAAGGATGCATCGTTAACTGATTTGTTCTTCAGAGTTGTTGATCGAGAAGAGATGCAACAAACTCCTACCTGTTTACTATCTGAAGGAAGGTTTGCTGATGAGGAAGTATAGACCTACAGATATACCAGAGATGCTGTATGGGGCGAATATCATCAAATTTTGATTCCATATTCATTGAGAAAGCAAGTGGTTGCAGTAGCTCATGAGTCTGGACATATGGGAATCAGGAGACTGTGGAGAAGATCATGAAATATTTTTTCTGGCCTGGACTTCACAGAGACGTTAGCAGGTTTTGTCGTGAGTGTCATACCTGCCAGATAGCTGGAAAACCGAATGAAACCATCAAGAAAGCCCCCCTACAACCTATAGAAGTTAGAGGAGAACCCTTTAGCAAAGTGATTATTGATATGGTTGGACCATTGCCGAAGACCAAAAAAGGAAAAGAAAAATGAGTATTTGTTGACATTAATGTGTCCAGTGACAAGGTATCCAGAAGCAAATCCCTGTTAGAAACATATCTGCCAAGATAGTGCTGAGAAACTTGTGGAGTTTTTCTCAAAGTTTGGAATACCAGAAATAGTACAAAGTGACAGAGGAACAAAACTTTACTTCAAAGTTATTCCAGGATGTGATGAATTTGTTAGGGGTGAAACAACAGTTATCAACCGCTTATCATCCAGAAACTCAAGGTGCCTTGGAAAGGTTCCACCAGACATTGAAAAGTATGCTGACAAAGTATTGTTCTGAGTCAGGAAGAGAATGGGATGTTGGTTTACCATTAATGTTGTTTGAAGTTAGGAATGCTTATCAAGAAAGTATGGGATGTTCACCTAATGAGATGATTTTTTGGAAGAGAAGTGAGAGGACCATTTTTGAAGATTCTTGCAGAAAATTGGGAAGAAAATCAAGAGGAAAGCCAAGCAGAGTATGTGAAGAACTTAAGGAAGAGGTTGAAAGAGATTAGAAAATTCTCTTTAGAAAACTTGAAGATGAGTCAAGAGAAAATGAAAAGGAGATTTGATGCTAAGGCAAAGCTAAGAAGTAGTGTTGGTCAACAAGTGTTTAGTGTTCTTACCTGTCAAGAGATTTCCCCTCACTAATAAATTTCAAGGTCCTTACAAGATAATTCAGAAGTTAAGTGATAGAACTTATGTGATTGAAACACCAGAAAGAAGAAGAAGACAAAGGAAGATACATGTGAACCTCTTGAAACCTTATTTCTCAGAAACTAAAACTGAAACTGTGTCAGTAACCCAGACAACTTTATCTACAGAAGACGATGATGGCTACGAATTGGGAGCTGCAAGCAAGATGAATAATTCTTCAATTTTGGAAAATTTGGAGGATAAACTGAAACATCTGAGTGTTGAACAAGGTGAAGACTTAAGTGACGTAATTAGAAGTTTTCCAGAAATTTTTTCAGATGTGCCTAGACGTACTGATCTGACCAAGCATGAAATCAAGATTCAAGAAGATGGAAAACCTTTCAAGCAAAGAGCCTATCGCTTATCACCGTATCATCGAGATGTTTTGAAGAAAGAAGTTGAGTATTTGCTGCAACATGGATTAGCAGAACCCAGTTCAAGTCACTTCAGTTCTCCATGTGTGTTGGTGAAGAAACCAGATGGTTCATTTAGGATGTGTACTGATTATAGGAAGCTGAATTCTATCAGTGTGGCTGATAATTATCCTTTGCCTCTTATAGATCAGTTACTTGATAATATTGGGCAAGCCAAGTTTGTTTCCAAGATAGACTTGTTGAAAGGATATTATCAAATTCCCTTAGATGAGAATGCGAAGCTGCTGTCAGCTTTTATTACTCCTTTTGGACTATATCAGTATACTGTTCTGCCGTTTGGTCTGATGAATGCACCCGCAACATTTCAACGAGTGATGGATCAACTGCTAGGATCAATAGAAGGAGTAGGTGTATACCTAGATGACATCGTGATTTACTCTACAACGTGGGAAGAACATCTGAAGATTCTGAAGAAAGTTTTCAAGAAACTACAAGAAGCAGGATTAACAGTCAACTTAGAGAAGAGTGAGTTTGGAAAGGCAACGTACAGTATCTTGGGTTTTTGAAGTTGGGAAATTTTTGGAAAGGCCTTCTTGCTCCAGTAAATGCTAATGTAGAAGGTATCCGTAAGGCTACCCCACCTACTACCAGGAAACAGCTACAGAGATTTTTGGGGATGGCTGGTTTCTATCGTCGTTTTTGCCCAAATTTCTCAGCCGTAGTAGCTCCCTTGACAGACTTGACTAGTCCCAAAGCTAAGTTTATTTGGACTCCAGAGTGTCAAGAATCCTTTGAGAAGGTAAAAGCCATTTTAACTTCAAGACCAGTACTTCAAGCTCCAGACTTCGACAAGAAATTTGTGATACAAGTTGATGCGTCAGACTGTGGTGTTGGAGCTATTCTACTTCAAGAAGATAAAAATAATATCTACCATCCTGTATGCTTCATGTCTACAAAATTGAAAAAACATCAGAAAGTATATTCGACAATTGAGAAGGAAACTTTAGCCTTAATCACCGCATTGAAAAAATTTGAAGTGTATGTGAATAGACCTAGGAATGAAGAAATTGTAGTGTTTTCTGATCACAATCCACTGTCATTTATCCAGAAAATGAAAACCATAATCAAAGACTGACCAGGTGGTCTTTGTGCCTGCAACAGTATAAACTTAAGAGTGCAGCACATTAGTGGCAAAACAATGTAGTTGCTGATTATTTATCTCGTTGCGAATCGTTGGATTCAACACCGTGATAAAAAATCTTCTGGGGGGAGGTATATTATATATTGCTACTTTCAAAATGCATGTTTTCCCCTCTTTGAAATGTCTTGTAGATTGTGTAACATTTTTTCAGATTCCTAGATAGCTTAGAATAGGATGTTTTAAAATGTGTGTTCAGATTTCGCATTAACGTCATGTAAGAAAATATATATAACGTAAAGAGAGAGATCCTTGTCTTTTCAAAGCTGCAAATGTTTAACTTTTATGTCAGCACTTTGAAATTAGAGTCTGCGAGATCCGTTTGCGTCCCTGCTCTGTCAGCGCGTTTGATAATGAGCTCGACTCTTTTTACGTGGTCATCAAAAACATGTCAATCTTAATTATCGTTTACCCTCCGTTTCAATCGGGTACGTATCTGTTGAGCAATCTTGTCTTGTACGTGTATGTATTTGCCGAGTCCCACGTGGATATTGCACTTTTTTTATGTAAGATTGCGTCAGATTTCAGAACTTTCGAGAAGCTTTCGTGCCTAGAACGTTTTGAGACATCTGCCTAGCCCAATTTCCGCAAGGAAGAAGATTCATTCGATCTTAAGACCTCGAGGCAGTTAGATCTCCCTCTCTCTCTCTCGCTCTCTCTCTCTCTCACTCGACATCGAGATTAAATTAACGCAACGTAAATTTGGTCACTCATATTGTGAGAATTGTATATTTGATATTTCTTAGAATTTATTTAGTTTATTTAATTTCTTTTGTGGAATCTGAACAAACATTTCGTAACGGCGCCTTGTTTTTTGTGAAAGTGTAATTTACAAGAGAAGAAAAGAAGTTGGTATACCAAAAAGGAAAGTAAAGTGTTTATATTTTTATTAGTTGCAACTAATAATTGTTAGGAACAGTGAATAACTAATAATGGATAGGGAGTGTGTTTAATTAATAATTGATAGGAACTGTTGTCTGTTACGAAGGTTTGGTAAAAACTGTTGGTTAGTGTTTTTGAATGAAAAAGATTTACACTTTTACACATTACTGATATTTTTTGTGTGTCTGTTCCATTGTTTGTGCACTTATTCATTTTCTTATTGAAGTGTGTCTTTTTGGTTTTATATTTTCATTTACATTCACAATTTAATTGACTTAGTTATTTTCACTGCTTTATCATTGCACATTTAATTAAATTTAACACTTGTGAATTGATTTGCATTTACTTAGAATTCTTTTCAAGTTTTATTGTTTAGCACTTGTGAATTAATTTCAAATTTTCAGTTATTGCCTAACACTTTTGAATTTTGATTGAATTAATTTTCTTGAATTTTATGATAAATTAATTTTGATTTAATTTTACATAATTTGATTCAAGAATTAATTAAACTTTACTTTGTTTTCAAGTAACAGTAATTTTCCCTGATATTGTGAATTTCACTTATAAACTTTTGAATTTAATAATAAATTTTTGTATTTAAAATTTTTATAAGTGTTTTCTTTATCTTACACCATTATAAATATATATAATTATGACTATATTCATGTTAGGTAGAAACATAGAGTGGTAATTGATTTGCTTTCCTTCAATTTTCTTGAAGTGACTTAGAACCAGGGAAGTACTTAGACTTCTGAAATCAGGGAAATACTTAGAGTTTGAAAGTTGTTGAAGGAGTGATGCCCTTTGATTAATTTAATTAACTTACAAGATTACCTCACACCTATTTTGATGAACTTAGTCTGATTTTCTGCAATACTGGTAAGTGTTAAGGGATCACTGTTGCCTTTAGTGTATTCAGTCGTTTAAACGTGTTATGAGGGTTCAGGTGTTTGGCTTTTGGTGAGGTAATAATTGATGCAAGGTAACCAGATACTTGGCACTTCGTAACAATATATATATATATACACATAGATATATATATATATATATATATATATATATATATTATATATATATATGTATATATATATATATATATATATATATATATATATATATATATATATATATATATACACGCACACACAAATATGCATACACACATACACACAGCAATTACCTAAATATTTTAATGACAAAAGTAAGATGCTTAAAGAAGTTAAAGGTCAAAGTCAGCCTCGTTTTTTTCTGTTTATTACAAGAAATGACTGGTTAAGGCTGAAAGTCTGATTCATTAAATAAACCAAACGTGTTTGTCTATAAATAAACAGAGCCTTGAAAACTCATATGCCATGTGTGCAGCTTTGATACCAGGTAAAGCTCCGCACCTATTTAATTATTTCAATTATCATCTCCATGTTGTTCCTTCCAGAATTCAGAACCTCTTGATGTGGATGGGGGGCTTAGGGGTCAGCAGCTGGGCTCTGATGGCTAGTGGATATTTTATTAATTTGGTCTTGGATCTCACTTGCTGATTCTACTAAATTTTGTCAGGCCTTTCTCTCCTACTGGCAATTTTTTTTTCCTTTCTGCTAGGTGCTGAATAACCACAAGGTTCTTGCACCTGGTCCAATTGGCCAAATTTTCATACAAATAAATCATCATATTGAGTGATTGTAATATTTAACCAGGCAATTAAATTAGTACAACATGTAACAGTACTATATCCTCCTCTTATAGGTGACAGTTGGGGAGCTGGCCCATGTATACCACACTGTGAAGCACAATTTGAGTTACAATTCTGCAGACTGTGGACAGAAGCTGTACCAGAAAATATTCAGGGACTCTAAAATAGGAAAGAAAATTTCGTGCAGAAGAACCAAAGCAGAGGCACTAGTAACAAATGTTCTTGCACCCAAGGCAGTGTGTGGCATAATCAATATTCTAACAGCTGGTCAGAAACCCCTCCTATTTTGTATTCAGACAGATGCTTCCAACAAAGGAAATAGGAAAATGTTTCCTCTTGCAGTACAATACTTCACACCAGAGGATGGAGTCCAGAACAAGATAGTTGATTTTATAGAGAATCCTGACGAATCTGCTGAGGGGATTGTGAGCTGTATTGTAAATTCACTAGAGAAACTAGGCCTGTCATTGAATCAAGTGTCTGCCTTCAGTGCTGACAATACCAATGTGAATTATGTAATTCATAATTCTGTCTACACCAAATTGTGTAAGGCACAGAAGCATCTTCTTCAAGGAAACTGCCATGCACACATAGTACATAACACAGTTAAACATGCATTGGACAACTTATCTGTAGACGTTGAGAATGTGGTGCTGAAGATATACAGTTTCTTCTCCTCTTCTGCAAAAAGGAGGGAATCCCTAAAGGAGTTTTGTGTATTCTGTGAAGTGGAATTCAGAGAAATGCTGCGTCACATCACAACCAGATGGCTGTCACTTAATCCAGCCATCTCCAGGGTTTTGCAAAGTTGGACTGCTCAGAAGTCATATTTTATCAGTCTTGGGAATGAATGTCCCAGGCAGATCAGAACCATACTGAAGCTTCCTTTGGATGCAAATGAGGTGAATGAACAAGAAGCAGACGTCATTCAAGTATACCTTCTGCCCCATTATGAAGGCTTTCAGGAACAAGCTCATGCAAAGAAGAAAGGATAGTTTCTATGGCTACCTGACAAAAGTAAAGCTGCAGCAGCTTTCTTCATCAGAAGCAAACACTGCAAACGCAGATTTTCAAGCATTCCTTAGTACTGCCATCACATATGTAGTTAAGTGGTTTGACTTTTCAGAGGAAAATTGGCTGTCCTTCGTCCATCCTCTCTTACTCAAAACTGGGATACACTTTTCTGACATGGAGAAACTAGTTGAGAAACTCGAATTGATCAGCAGACTCAGTGTCAACATGGATGAGCTGTATGATGAATTAACAGTCATTAATGTAATTGTGGAAAGGCTAAGGGAGAGAGAAGACTGGAAGTCCAAAGACACAGCTGCCAGGTGGATGGCTGTCTTCCAAACCTCTGACCAGACTCCCCTCCCTAACATGCTGTGTGTCCTCTCTTACATACTGAGTGTGCCAGCTTCAACGGGTTATGTTGAAAGGATATTCTCAGTTATGCAAAACAAGTGGACTGACACCAGGAATAGGTGCTCCATTGAGCTCATTAAATCCGAACTCCTTGTAACCCTTAATTTCGAACAGAGTTGTGCTGACTTTCTCATGACCATTGGGCAGGATAAAAGGCTTCTTGCTGCAGCAAGGAGCAACACAAAATATTCATGGAAAAAGTAGGAATCCTGGGAATGACCAACATGCTTGGTGTATTTCCTTGATTCACTGAAAATTTGTACGATGTTACATTTAAATGGCTATTTGTATTGTAGTTCAGCAGTGGGAATGAATCCTGTATTTTCTTTTGTATATTACTGAAAGAATAAAATAAACTTGAAGGTATATAATATAATATAATATTTTTTCATTGTGTCACTGAATGTCATTTTGTTTTGAATTTCTATAGACTTGTCAGTTGTCACTTCTGTGATAATTGACACCCTCAGAAGCAAGCTTCTAGTCCTCATCAAATATGAAACATGTCTTCCTCACCCTCATGTTAGCTGCACAAAGGCTTAGAATGCTCCAGAAATAGGACATTTTAAAAATTTTCTTGGGAGCTCACAGCACGACCCGAAATTCAGCTGAAAAGACTTGCTCCATTCGCCATAACTTTTCCTCCTTATACAACTCCCGGTATATGTTCTGTATTTTTCTGAGCTCAAGGTGGCAACCTTAACCGCAGGTGGAGTTTATTGGCACATCTATGGAAGCCTTTTTTGTAGGCCTCAGCTGAATTTACCGTCCAGATTAAGCATTATCATCGAACTTTGCCGTTCGTTTCATTAGCGTGAAATATAAAAAGACGGGTGCATATATAAATAAAAAAGCACTATATATTTAAAAACAGCTCGTTTCCTTTACTCCAATATCCAAAGAATACTACCATGTCTGTTCAGTTCGAGTCGAAAAAAAAAAAAGAAAAAAAAAGGTTTCGTTGAGCGCATGTCAGACGTCGGGCAGGAGGGAGTCATATCAAGACCATCGAAAGTAGCACGTTTATAATACGAAAAGTGTGTTACATCCAGTAAGAATTCCTGGAGGCCCAGAAGGGACATTTATAGAGGAGGAAATAGTTTCTTTCTCCGAAAAGAATCCCTTTTCATTATTCACCACTTGCCTTTCCTTATATTGACGTCCTAGAATAAATATAAGTATTAACTTTTTTGCTATACGTTGCAGGTATTTTTAGGGGGATGGGTGGGTGGGGTACACTTGGCAAGGAATGTTAAGATAGTTTTTTTAAATCTTCGGACATATAGCTATTGTTCAATAATGCCACACCTGGCAACCCTAGAAAGGGGGCGGAGCTTCAAAATCATAGTGTTGGTTGCTTTCTAGATTTCCATTACCTTTACACCATAAAGATTTTGTAGAGGTCCTTTAATAATTTATACTTGAATGTAGAAACAGGCTCTATATTATTCGTTAATGTTGGTTTGGTAACGTCAGTTCAGTGTAGAATATCGATCATCCTTTTTTAAAACCTACTGTGAACCTTATTTATAAGTAATGTTTGACGCTATACTGACGTAAAATTCATACGTAGTTAAAGACGGATCTTACCTAAACAATGAGAGAGAAAAGGTTTTAAAATTTGGGCAGTACTTGTGAAAATCGTGAGGAACAATACAGTAAAGAATGAAATATTATGACGATAGAGAGAGAGCACGCAAGCATAGGCCTATCGATAGAGATACTTAATTCATTATATTTACTTTGAGAGATTGAGTGATAATATTTTTTCAAGTGTGTTTTAAAAGTGGGGAGAGAGAGAGAGAGAGAGAGAGAGAGAGAGAGAGAGAGAATTATAGTACTGGTAACGGACTTGTGACGGGGAAAGGCAGAAGAAAATATAATGAATTAAGTATCTCTATCGATAAACCTATGTTTGTGCGATATGATATGACTGCCAAGATCGTGCTGCACTATGCTAGATAAAATTTGAAGGATCACAATATTCAAGTTAATTCTCTAAGAAATTCATACCCTAAACTTGATTACCTTCGACAGTTGCCGTAGCATTCAAAGATTGTAAAAAGACATGGAAAATTTTAGACACAGGGTGCGGTCATTCTTGCTTTCTTGATATAGTCTTTACTTTTGAAAATCGGGTTTCATCCACAAATCATTCACGAAAAAAGCTGTGTTAAGTAAAAATATTTATTACCACAAATAACTCAATATGTATTGCACAGGCAATTAAAGTTTTATATCTTGGCAGATCTTTCAGCCTCGTGGCAAAGAAATGCAGTCGTGTAGGGCTGTAGGCTACTACGAACTGCTTTGTAATGGGAGCATATAGTCAGAAAATCTTTGAGCTAACATGCTACTTAAACCTTGATTAAGATTTATGTTTAAAGACAGTAGCTTTGTAAACAGCAACCAGCATTCGATCCATATCAACGTCAAAGTAATCAAAGTGTGAAATCTGTTACGTTAGCCAGCATCGTGACTTGCGCTTTCCCGCTTGAAGTTCTGGGGCTCCTCCTCACATCATAGAAAACGCTCTTGCGGATGAAACTAGATTTGCTCAACCTACCTTAGCTTTAGCAAATTTGGCTGCCATTGACGTCAGCTAACATTAAACGCTTTGGAATACAAGCATGAGTTTGTAGAAGCTAAAAATAATTGCATTCACCATTTACAATGATACAATAATATCCCTGTTCATGAAGGAAAACGAGTATATACTGTCGTCGTGATACATAGTACTACAATCAGAAATTCACATTCTATCTACCAGATCTCTATGAACGAATCCATCTGAGAAATTCCAATTACTTCGGACATATATCGTGTTTTTAAGTATCTGAACGGTTTTGTTTTGGAGTTTTAACTAATATGATATAATTTGCAGTGTATTTTCATATTCTAGGTTAAATTTAGCAATATTATGTCTTTTCAGTAAAAAAAAATGGGAAATTCGATGAACGAAAGCTAATGAAAACTGTATCTTCAGTTTTCTTGTCGAGTGTACAATTGAGATACGTTTCGCTTAAGATGAACACTGGAAAAAATTTTGTATTTTCGTCACAAAAGCATTTAGTCTGTTTATACACCTGCGCAGATGTCATGTGATGGATTTGTTTCGTCTTGTCGACTGGGAGGGTAGGCAATAACAAAGTCATGAAATGCAAAGGAAAAGAAATCTCGTCAAGGTTATCAACCTCAGAAAAGATAATAACCCTCCTTTGAACGTATCCATCTGCCGTTCTAGGACGCATTAATATGATGTACAGTATTGACTGCTAGACTACGTAG
>NC_087214.1:19363330-19448330 GCF_015104395.2 Macrobrachium nipponense | reverse complement strand
TGAATTTGTCGCATAGGTAAATGAGGTTGGGAGGCGATTGTCTACGAAAATGGAAGAGGCCTTTTTCAGCTTAGCTTTGTCGTAGTTATTTTTGAGGAAAGGCAACTTTAGGACAATAATGGAAGCAAAAAATAACAAGGTAAAAGGTACAGCCAAATAAATTATGTAGTTGGATGTCATATCTTTTTTCTAATGTTTTTTTTCCTTTTATTTCAGGTATGTTCTCTTTTTGCTGTTTTATCGTGGCATAAGGTAAGGTACTTTGATAAGGAATATATATATAGACTTGTCAACAAGCTCTATATTATTCCTAGGAATCAGAACGGGGGATATTCTCAGAAGAATAAGTGTTCATTAAGGCTTCAAGATATCTAGTCATTTACTTACAAAATTTTGTCAATTCATGCATTACTTCTGAAAAATATTAAACGAGGATGATCTCCCTTTTGTATTCAACCATTCCTCCCTTCTTCCTAAGCCCTAATCCTTCCTCCATCCTACCCCTACCTAGACACAAACCATCCCCACCCACACATCCTATTCGGCTCCTCTCGAGTATCTAGGATTTAATTTAGAAGTTACAATGGGGAAATCTAGAGAGATGTCAGCCGATGAGGTGGGACCTTTCCCAGCGGACGGAGACTCGATGTTTGGGAACTACAGGATATATCGTGGCTTATTTACATGACAAACTGAGATATCTTTATAGTATTTAGTTATTATAAAACTGTTGAGTTGTCAGTGGTGGGTAGAGGGAGCCCAAGTCGATAGCAGATTGAGTTCTACAAGCAGAAAGGCGTCATTCTGTCTCAGACGTCGCAAGGATCACATTGCAATTGGAGTTGCATTGCACTTCATGGTTTCTCCATCCTGCCTTCGAGAATCTCTCTCTCTCTCTCTCTCTCTCTCTCTCTTAGAAATTGGTTGTCTTTAAAACAGTTCTGTTGTGTTCCAAGAAAATTATGCTCTTATGGTGAACAATTGAATGTTCCCTCGTGTGGATACAGTGATACAGCTTTTGATGTCGTCAGTTATTCAAGATCTCTGGAATTTCATTTTGTGTCACCCTGTAGGTCTTTATAAATTTTCTTCATTTTGCATAAAGCTTTTAGAGGAAAACGGTGGATCAGATTGGACTCTTCACTTCTCCTTTTTTTCTCTCCTTCTTGTATGACATTCGGTCCTCAAAATTGGTTTTATTCTGCCTCTCCCTTTCTCCTCCCCCTTTTATTGATTTATATATCTTCGTGAAAAAGATAGAGTTGGGTTGATTCGAGAGCAAATTTTTTTTATCCGTCAGGTAAAATGGGTTTTCTACACAGTCCATGGTAAAGTTTTATATATATGTATATATATATATGTCAATGTCTGGTTTGTCATTACAAGGTTTGTCACTATGACGTAGAACCTATGACGAAGTCTAGTATGAGTTTATCTCTCTCTCTCTCTCTCTCTCTCTCTAATATATATCTATTGTATATATATATATATATACCTTATATATATATATATATATATCATATATATATACTATAGATATACAATATATATAGATATATATATAACTATATCTATATATATATATATATATATATATATATAGATATATATATATAATGTAGTGACAGATAGATAGATATAATTATAAATATATATGCATGTAAGTATGCCTCAAAAAGTCACCGTGTTATTGGTCAGCTTTAAAATGAAACTATTCCCTCCCTTTATTCAATAGCAAAGGCTCTTTCTTTTATTCTGCTCCCTCTCCGGTTCTCTTTCTCTCTCTCTCTCTCTCTCTCTCTCTCTCTCTCTCTCTCTCTCTCTCTCTCTCTCGCCCGCACTTTTGTTCCTTTCCAAAGGGAGGTAAATCGCTTTTTTCCCGATTTTTGAAGAACCTTTTGAAATTCTATCTTTAAAAATATATTTAATTCATTACGTTTTTAGGCAGAGAATAAATAAAGGGGAAATTGATGATCCCTACATAGGTGACTGTCACGAGAGAGAGAGAGAGAGAGAGAGAGAGAGAGAGAGAGAGTTTAAGTTTTCTTCCCACATGTCATTCTTTGAGACTGAGAGCACAAATTTGATGTGGGCTGTACTTTACATAAAAATCGCCGAGGTGTTTATTTGCCTCTTTTGAAGTTCCTCGTTGGACAAGTGGTTTACGTGCTCGCCTACCGATTCGGTAGTCTGAGTTCGACTCCCCGCTCCGCCAACGTGGAATCAAAGGAATTTATTTCAGGTGATTAGAAATTCATTTTTCGATATAATGTAAAAATATCTAATCCTTCGGGCCAGCCCTAGGAGGGCTGTTAATCAGCTCAGTGGTCTGGTTAAACTAAGATATACTTCACTTTTAGCCTGTTTTGATACAGTTGCCAGTTTCCTGATTATGTTGTTTGCTATACCCTTTTTTTTTTTTTACACAGTTCTTTTATAACCGGGCAATTACGAATAACTTTGGGATATGCTTACCGCTGAAACCTTTAATTCGAGTTTTCGAAAGGAAATAAGTTGACTGTCCATCCCATGAGGAGATCTGAATCGGAATCTTACGCCGACCCCCGCCCCCGTCCTGGCGTACTCTCTCTCTCTCTCTCTCTCTCTCTCTCTCTCTCTCTCTCTCTCGTCTGACCATCTGTATATTTTCTTTCAAAAACGTCGAAATTTCTGCAAAGAATAATGATCACCAATTTATCTCGGAAAATACTGAATTAGGAGCTTAAATAAATCATTGAAACGATATGGGTTTGTCTGATAAATTTTCATAAATGAATATTATTGAACAAATACTTATAAATGAATTTCCTGCAGAGATCTGAATGATAAAGTGTCAAACTGAACTGGAAGCCGTATCTGGTTACTTATCCCACCACAAGTATAAATTTAAACAACCAACCATTACATAGAAATAATAGGAGACAATTACACAGTTATTATTATTATTATTATTATTATTATTATTATTATTATTATTATTACTCAGATGATGAACCCTATCCTAATGGAACAAGCCCATCAAAGGGGTCACTCACTTGAAATTGAAGCTTCCAAAGAATATTATGGTGTTTATTCGAAAGAAGCAAGAAAAGGCAAAAGGAAATACAGAAAGAGGAGATCAGTTATTAGAAAAGAAAAACATAATCTAACAAATTAAGTCTCGCACCCAAAATATATTAAGTCAGTAACGAAGAAGGGAAAAGGGCGTGACAGATTACACCAATTCGTCTCTCTCTTCGATTCCTGATGGAAATTGACGAGGAGAGAATCCATCTCTATTCTGGACGATTTTTTTTTTTTTTTTTTTTTTTTTTTTTTTTTTTTTTTTTTACGGAATAGGAGTGAATTCGTTCGTAAGGTCTCAACGAGGTTCATTCTTGTTAACCTGATTTTCTTAGTTCCTTCATTTTCTGGTTTGTTCCTCTTATGATGTCTGATTTATTATTATTATTATTATTATTATTATTATTGATTTAATTGATTTATTTTATTATTATTATTAATTATTATTATTATTATTACTTATTATTCACAACGGTGTCTACCAAACATAGTTACACACATTCAAAAGTGACTATAGTTATACAATGTTATGATATCATTAATAAGATTATTATTGGTCTCATGCGCATTGGTCTGAGAGAGAGAGAGAGAGAGAGAGAGAGAGAGAGAGAGAGAGAGAGAGAGAGAGAGAGATTTTCAAACATATTTGTCTGTGGTTGCAAAATGGAGAATCTAGACGTGATAGCAAGTGATCTCTCTCTCTCTCTCTCTCTCTCTCTCTCTCTCTCTCTCTCTCTCTCTCTCCGTTTCAGTGACCAACAGTATCACCTTTCTTTCTACTTATCTCTGACATTAACGAACAACTTCCATCCCATTTTTAGCGTCTTCTTACGAATCCTATTCCTACAAGATTATAATATTTTACAAAAATAAATAGGAATCTTTCATCATCATCAGAATAACAGTTGCAAATTTTTTTCGAAGCCCATATTGAGGAATCAGTCAATAGAAGAGAAGGCTTTACTGAATTTCAATAAATAAATCAATAAAAAAAAAAATTAAACAGCCTAATCTTCCACTGAAGAGAATCCAATTCTATTAGTAAGGAAATAAAATAAACCTAGAAATCGCTCTCTTGAAAGAAGAGATAAACCTTTTAGAGACCTTTCTCAAAATCTCATTCTCCCGAGATTCAAAAGACATTTGATAGTTGGAATGACGCAGCTTTCGCTCGGGTGGTGAGACGTGGCTCATGATCTCCTTTTCCTCGGTTCTTTCCGAACTTTCCTTTTATGGAACTTTCTCTTTGTTGGAGGGATATTCCTGGATGCAATTCGGTGGTTATGACGTGACGAAGGGTTTGCTACTGTCGTCACAAAAACAGCGGGGTCAGCGCTGAGCGTGGGAGGATTCTGAGAGGGAACTCCAAGTTTGTTTTTCGTTAGAAATCATCTTCTGTACTTTTCTATATTTATGTTCTTTAATAAAAAGCAAGTATTTGAACATTAATAGAGTAGAAGAGGCTACAAGTGAATATGAACGTTAAATTAAATCCACACCTGTAAACTAGAAATGGACGAAGTTTATTTAATATTTGTTTTAGACGCTTTAATAAATAACACTGAAATTAATACGAGAGAGAGAGAGAGAGAGAGAGAGAGAGAGAGAGAGAGAGAGAGAGAGAGAGTATATCATCTATGCATTGTATCAACAAGTCCCAACCAAAACATAAAAATAAAAACTTGGATGAATGCTAAACAGGAACTCAGAATGAGCACAACATTAAACCCGCGAACTTGGATTTTATTTTTGAATTGTGGGAAACTAAACAAAAAATAAAAATAAAAACAACGTATTATTTACGACTTGATCATGGAGTCACTCATGTCAGTTATGACATGCCTGCTTAATCAATTTGGCATCAATGTT
This sequence comes from Macrobrachium nipponense, assembly GCF_015104395.2. Lineage (NCBI taxonomy): Eukaryota > Metazoa > Arthropoda > Malacostraca > Decapoda > Palaemonidae > Macrobrachium > Macrobrachium nipponense. The sequence continues at coordinate 19,443,398 of NC_087214.1, read as the reverse complement.
AAATAAATAATTACAAAAGGAAAATGTTTTGGAAAATAAATGCATTTCAGTCTCAATCTGTCATCGGTGGAAAGTGAACTATTAAATATGAAGAAATGTTGGAGAAATAACTAAAGTTTATGAGTGGAAAATTTGTTCACTATCAGCGATGTTCCGTCAGGCTGGGAGTGCCTTAGCATATAAACATCGTCGGCCTTCTCGATTTTGATCACTTCTGGATTTCAAAGACCTTTGTTTCTTCATATTCACAAGAGATTCAAGTGTCTAAACACAAGTTTTACAAAGCAATGAAGTAGAAGCTGACAATTACGATAAACTAAAAATTCTTACGATTACTGACTGAAACCAGCGCCAACTACATAAAAAAAAAAAAAAAAACTATGATAAAGTAAAAGGCAGAAATTCTGTAAGGAATTTCACTACCTGGAAAATAATATTTTGTAGTCAAGTTATGGAATTGCTGCTGTCAAGCCAGGACTGGGTGGACACTTTCCGCCATCCAGCGCTTCAGACTGGGTAAACAGGTAGCTGAGTGGTTGGACAGCGAGACGAAAAGATCCAGAAAATAAACGAGATGACCTACTGGGGTCCAAAGGTGGAATTGGGAGAAAACCCGACAGCTGCACTTGGAAGCAACAGTTAGAGAGGATGATTGATTGATTTCTGACTGCTAAAACTGGCATCACCACCACCTAGGTTATTGACGCCGAGTTAGAGAGGTTGGACAGCAAGAATGGTGGTGAAGAAGAAGGCTAACCTTGGGTGCAGCTAGGTCCCGAAGGGAAGCTGCAAACGCCATTTAATAATGTCTACAGTCTACAACGTGAAGTGCAATGAAGGTGCTAGCTCATGAAGCGGAAATAATGTTGTCGATCACTGGTGCGGATATGAACGAAAATACGGGTCTCTGTCAAGGTTCCCTTTATAATGACTAAAGATGGATATTGCGCTAATGTACAAAACGTAGACATACTGTATTCCTGAGAACATAACAAATGACTATAAAAAATTAGCTTTGCTTCATAAACTACCGTAATCAAATCAACTTTCCTTTCACGGAGCAAATCTTGCACAAAGGCAGCGGTCATTTCCTGATAAAGGTTAAGGTATAAGGCCTTTTCCCACTCGATGCACCAACAGGCTCTTCCAGGGAATTCCAAACAATCCAGCTAATTTCGTCTTTCCATTCCAGGCATGTTCCAGGCGACAGAGCGTGATGGAGTCTGGATCCAGCCCTGATTCCCGGCCAGGATTCAAGACGTAGGTGAACTATTTAGTAGTTAAGAAAAAAATAGAGCTATGTTAGGCTGGGTTAGGTTCTATCTATTCAGGAGGCAACTTGATGGGATATTATTATTGAATATAATTCACTAACGTCTGTACATACGGTTATTCCTTCAACATCGATTTGGAACGAAATGATTTCATCTCCCAAGCCTTAATATTTTCTTAACTTTCATCCACTTAAATGATCTTATCAAATTTATTACCTAGATATCACATTTAACTCGAGTACTAATTCAGTCTTAAAATAATGAAAGACTCAGAGATTAATGAAGAACAAACATGAGTAAAAATAGTAAAAACAAATCAGCCTCACTAGACGCATTACCCAAATGATCTAAAGCTCAGCCTAAAATCTGAATAACAAGATTCAATCCCCGATCCGGGCAAGGAGTTAATATATAAGAACATAATAATCCACCTCTTTAGAATATTCTCGAAAACGATACAAAATCGTGAGGGAAAATCCGGTACAAATCCTTTCAGAAGACTCGCCTATACCCGATAACAGAATATTGAGCAGCGACGAAAATCCAGTTATGATCGGGCGACAATTCGTTCCAATAATGTTACGATTGGCGTTATGTCAACCGTTTCATTCCGACGGCGACGTAGGATTCGTTTTACACGTCATGGAGAAGGAGAGAGAGAGAGAGAGAGAGAGAGAGAGAGAGAGAGAGAGAGAGAGAGAAGTGGAGCTAAATTTAATACCACCTGGTGGGCGGTGACGACATTTTAACCATTCCGCTCATCATAACCGACCGTTTGAAAGACGCTTCTCATTATTCGGATGTATATTGTCATTGTTCCTAATTCTTGCAGTTTTAAATTTTGCTTTATAATCAATGTTTTTCAAAGTATCGTCCTTAAACGTTCTTATACACACATTTCTACTGGCCAAAAGAGGTCTTAAAACCACACACTCTAACCCTATACACACCCTTCAAAACCCCTAGACCAATCCATGATGGCCGAGACTGTCCTTTGCTTTCAAGGCAACGGGGTCAGAGGCTAAATGAATACAATGATTCTTAATCTCAAAGTCCCTTTCAGCCTAAGAGGGATTTCTGGGGCACATTCCAAAGACGCATTCCAGTTCCCATTCCAGGGAAGGTCGCTGGTTTCGACTTCAATCTTTGGTGGGATAAAAATTCCTTAATGGTTCGTTAATGTAAAAGGTCACATAATTGAAATGATAAAAAATGTTATTTGTGGGGGTGAAAACAAAATTTATAAGCAATACGGACAGTAAAACCGCAATAATAATAATAATAATTAATAATAATAATAATAATAATCATAATAATAATAATTAAGAAAGAAAGAAGAACAAACAAAAAATAAAGAATAAAGGTCAATGTGTCGGGTTCAGTCAAGGAAAACCAAAAAACTGCGTTAACTCAAGGCCGCAAAAACGGACCCCGTTTGGTCCAAATTAAAATAAAATGTTTGCTCGAATTCAAGCCCCTGAAAATAAAAACAGAAATCCTAAGAAGGGATTTCTGGGGCAACATTCCAAGGACGCATTCAGGTTTCCCAATTCCGGGGAAGGGGTCGGCCTGGTTTCGACTCAAAAATCCTTTGTGTGGGAGATAAAAATTCCTAATGGTTTCGGTAATTGTAAAAAAGGGTCAACATAATTGAAATGGATAAAAAAATGTTATTTGGTGGGGGGTGAAAAAACAAAAAAATTTCTAAGGCATTACGGACAGTTAAACACCGCAAATAATAATAATAATAATAATAATTAATAATAAAATAATAATAATCCCCATAATAATTTAGAAGAAAGACAAAAAACAATAAAGGAATAGTCCAAGTGTCGTTCAGGCAAGGAAACCAAAAAACTGCGTCACAGCAGCAACGACGTTTGTCAATATAAAATGTTTGCTCTGATTCAAGCCCCTGAAAATACAACAGAGACATAAATATAACATTAAACATTTGGAGAACGCTCATTATTATTCAGAATGTCATAAATATAATATCAAACTTATGGAGACATATTCATGACTACTGAATCCCAGGCCATCTCAAGAACGGAGCCATTTCAGAAAAAATGAATAAAAATAAAAAAAACAATTAATGTTCAGAATCCGAAGCTGTCAACTGAAGTCTGAGACAACGAGATCACATTCAATTTGCTGTAATAAGTAACATAAGGATTGTTGGTCTTCAGGGGAACAGAACACTAATGGCTCACCCAAATTAACGATCGTATTTCTGATGGTGCAGTTTGAAATGAAATTGGACGGAGTATGAGACGATTTTTTAGGTAACGACAACAAATTCTGCTTTGGAAAGTTTATTTTTACCTACTTATAACATGAATTAAAATTGACATCATAACACTGAACAACATTGATGGTGATGACGTTGTAGAGGCAAATATGCAAAAACTATTCATGAAATATTCTTCTTCAGGCAAAGGACACCGAGGGGAATAGTCACCGCAGTATTCAAATGGAAATCAAGGAGAATATTCGTCTTCCTCTCCTAATAAATGAGAAAATATTATAATAATAATAATAATAATAATAATAATAATAATAATACTTCTAATGATCATTATTCTTTGTAAGCTTGAATTTCAAGTCAATGGCTCCTGCGGGATGGTCCCATATGAATGGGGTTCATTTTCTGAATCAATAATTAATAATAATAATAATAATAATAATAATAATAATAATAATAATAATAATAATAATAATAATAATTAAATATTTTCGTAGAAGACCCTCTTTTAAGCAAATGCTGTTAAAGAGAATTCCAGAATTAAGCGAGTTGATTTTATATGTTTTTTTTTATTTTCCTTACAATTCGCTTCTCAGGCTCAGCGATGTTTCTGGAGTAAACTGGCCTCTATTCATATTGGGAATTTTCAAAAATTATAAATGCTGAAGGTAATCTTTTTTTAAAAATTAGGAAAAGGATATCAGGTCCAGGTCAAAGCAGGGGGTCGTCGGTCAGGTGCCGGTATTATTGTCGTAGCGCGTAAGTTCAGGTTCGGGGGACGGGGTCGGCTTTGGTTGGTTAAGGGCTGGTATTGGGTGCTGTAATAGCTTGGTATCACGTGGACGTTTCGACCTTCTCGCAGGTCATCTTCGGACGAGTCTGGTTTTGGAAGCGACTGTAACCAAAAGAAGTTCTTGTTGTTGTTTGTTGGGAGGATTAAGCCAGCCTTGTGCTGGCCACGGGCTCTTGCTCCTAGAGCCAGCCCGTAAACTGGAATATCTGTAAACTAGATACAAAAAACAGTGCTTGGGAGCGGTTTAGGTTTTGGAAAGGAGATAGGGTGACAGGCCAGGATTGCCAACCTCTTTGAACCTTTACGGTTACCCAATCAAGTAGGAGAGAAAGTTTTATAGCAGTGAGACTCAAGACCTAGCTAAGAGTGCTGAGTAAGGAAGAAGGAAGCAAGTTTTTAGGTTTGAGGGAAAGAAGGCGTTTACCTATAAACATTTTGTAGGCGCAATATATATACATGTGTGGGGGGGGGGGGGGTTTTTAGCATCTGAAAAATAATTGGCAATATATCTAAAACCAACATTAAGCAAGGGTTTTATTTTTATAGTATAATATACATGTTTCATGCATACTCACAATCTTATACATATGCTCCCGAAAGATGTTTATGACTCCCAATTGCAACCAGTGAAGTAGAGGTTTGGTTTGTGCTTTGTGTGGGGGCTTTCATTGTTTTTTTGTTTAACAAGACACTAAGGAGATTCCCATGTGTCCATTGGAGGAAATGTCCGTGTGATTCATCCTTTATCTGGGAGGTGGGGTGGTGAGACATTTAGGAGATTTCCCATATGGTCCCTATGGTTATTTAAAGATGTGATCTGGTGATTTCTGTGCCGGTGTCCAGCTCTATTTTCAGTTAGGTTTGAGCTGTAAGACTGTGGTCTCTGGGGCAGATCTCAGTAGGTTAGTGTTTCCGAGGGGCTGGGATTGCCCTCTCGGTCACAGTACTGGACATAACCTGCCCTCATTTCCTATCCATTTGTTATGCCAGGTGCAGAGGTATCCTAGCCATTAATCTGGTGTGTGATGACAGCGTTTTTCTAGAAGGTTGGTTTTTGTCGATGTCATGCGGGGAGTTAGATTTGTGAACATCCACATAACCACTTGGGAGACGTCCTTGACTCTTGTAGGTTAGTGACGTCGTACTTCACTCTCTTCATTGGAGTTTGGCAATAGCTTTTTGCCATTTTCCATTCAGGTTGTTGTTATGGATGGTTGCACTTTATTTTTTGCTTTACTGTAACTGCAGCTGAGGGCACTTTTGGCCAGGAAGTTCAGCTTCCATCATTTCCCTGGTATTCCCACATGGCTGGGTAATCCAGTTTAAGTCGTGACTTCTCCTGCCAGCAGCTTGATGTGAAATTGGCCAATGATTTTATGGCTTGCTTGTTATCAGTGTCACATTTTCTTTTGGATTTGTCGCCTTTGATAGCGAGTACATTGCTCCTTTTATGGAGTCAATATGGCACTGTTGTGTGTGCCTTCTTTTAAATTGGAATTTTGCTAATGCTTTTAAGATTGCCATTCAGTTTCAGCTTGATAGTATGGAGGTCATTGTTTGGATAGCCTCCAGCTTCCTTTGAAGTCTTGGGCAAGCCACTGCTGTCTTTACTGGCAGTTGCTGGAGCTTTCTGTGTCAACTGAGTCCATCATTGGGTAACGTATATGTTTTTCAGCTGCTGTGATTCCCCGATTGCTTCTTCTGCTGCAGTTTTTGCATTTGGTGCTGCTAGTGACACAGTGGCTTTGTTGTGGCCGTTAGTATTTGTGAACGTTATACTGGATTGGGAGTCTTCGACCCAGGGAGTGGTTTTTTGGGATCCCTCAGGTGGGGAACATCCTTTGTTATGTTTGGGTTCACTGTGTCCTGCATACCCCCGTTCTCTCAGTTGTCCTGGAGTATACTGCACGCATAGGGTTTTTGGCGGGTCTAGTTTTCTTCGTGCAAGTTTATACACGCTTTGCATTTTGTTTTTGTGTGGCTCCAATTTCTGTCGTTCTGATGGTTTTGCACCAGAATGGCAATTTTTATTCTTTGGCCTTATCCTGTTGCTTTGAGAGGACTGCAGTTTGTGTTCTCTGCCCTCAAGAGACAAATTCTTAGTCCACATTGGGGCTCCCAAGTTAATCGTTCATTGCGTTGTTTTGGATGAACTTCCACCCTCTGCCTGTTTGATCCTTTCTGAGGATTGTCAGGACTGTGCTGCGTATTCTACTTGTTGCTCTGATTGGTTTTATGTATTAAACCTTGACTGAGCAGATGGTATGTCGCACCTTCTTGCAATGATGTGATTTTCCTTTGCGGGCATTTAAGCCCTATTTTTGTTTTGGGCTTGGAGGAGCTGTATTTGCTTCTCAGGAGATAGTGGAATCCTGCAATGCTGTACATCCAACAGATATTGTGTCGCTATCCACCCAGTCTATGTAACGTCTCTTTCAAGTTAGAAGGTTGGGGTGGGATTTTGATCATGTTTTTATTGCCATGGCTTTTGTCTTATTTCTGTTGATTTTGAGTCCCAGTTGTGTGCACTTGTCCTCAAGTTTTTGGGCAAGGACCTTCTTGCATCTTTTGGAGCTGTCTTTGAGGGCTGGAGCTGACGATGCAAAACATCGTCAGCATATATGAAGACCTCTAACTCCTTGTGGTAGCTCGCGACATGGCTAACATTGTCCAATAAAGGACATTGAATAAGAAGGGGCTTAGAATGCCCCCCTTGTGGAGTTGCCGTTTTCAAAGAGGAGTAGTTAATTCTGAACATTCTGCCGTTGGAACCTACTCTTCTGCTTCTCTGTCTTGCATGTATCCTTTTGTCCATGTAATCTGGTTGCCCTTGATCCCTCTTTCTGACTAGGGATGGATAGGATGGTTGCCTGCTTGGCTAATTCCATATGCCGTTTTCTAAGATTCTGAGAAGACCAACTATGGATTTTTCTGCCATTTAGGTCACTTAGCACATCTGTGATGCACTCATGGGTGCCTACTCCTTCCCTATAGGCATAGAGCCTATGAATGTCAGGGGCCCTGCTTTCCATAGTAGCTCGGTTTCAAGAACCATTCTTTCTTGCAACCACTTTTCAGTGCAGCTTGATGAGGGATCTCGGCCTATATGCGCCTTCCTCTTTTGGGCCTTATTATTGGTTGTAGGTTTGGTCTTGCTGTTTGACATTTCTTTGGCCTGGTGGTGCCTCTGCATATGTCCTTTTGTTACCAGGAGTAGATATACCTGTTTGGCGAAAGGGAGGAGACAGGGTCTCCCATGTGTCCTCCGCATGCTGTAAAGTGATTGCATCTGCCTCCAGGGGCTGGTGTCTTTTTCCCCTGCTGAGTTGCCACTGTTTTAGGTTCCTTCTTAGTGAAGGGTGTGTGTCTGTGTCATCAGGTGGTTGTGGCAGGCAGTATTGATTTCCCTCCATCTTGCTGGGAAAATTTCATTTATTTTTTTGTTCCCCCCGTTGTTGTTTGGGGCAAGGGTTGTGGGATTTTGTCCTTTCTGCAAAGTTTCTGGTCTTATTAGTTGTCAGCGTTCTTCTTGTGGGTTTTGGGGTGGATGCTTTGCGCCTGTTTCTTCCTTTTCCTGCAATTTTTGCAAGGAAATCTCCAGATCCTGGGTGACTGGAGTTTTTGTCCTTGCTGATGTTTGCACACCAATCAATACCATGCCTTTTGGTTTAACTTTCTTTTGTCTCGTCAGTTGCCATGGGCTATTACCTCTCTGAGAACGTCTGTGCAATCCTCATCAGATGGTTCCCGTTCTGAAGAGTTTCCGCCACTCTGTTTCCTCCTGGCATTGATGGTTCTTTGACCCTTTGCACAGTTAGTACCATGCATCTTGTGATCGGATCTTGGATTCGTTTGATCTTTGCATGGAAAAAAACATTTTGGTTTGCTGCTCTCTGAGTTTGCTGATGAACTACCCCAACCCCATTCATAGAAGAGTTCTATATCGTTTTTATTGCAGGGTTTTTCAAAGTTCAAGTAGTTCCTCGCCCATCCATTTCGTCATTATGGGCTTCAAATTGTAGCCCAAGTTTGGGCAAACTTGGGGTTCCATCTTTCTGGTGGCTGGGTGGTATGGGGGGCAGCTTTTTGAGCCATAGGCCAATGTTCCAATGGCTATGTGGTCGCTTTGTGAGGGTCTCGTCGGCAGCTTCCATGTTGCTTGCTCCTTTCGGGCGGAGTTTGTGAAGGTAAGATCTAGTCTTCACTCCTTTTGTTAGGTGGAGTTGGCTCTCCCAATCTGTTTAATAGGCCAAACCATCTGGGAATTAACCCCATGTTGAACTGGTGTAGATTGTCTTCCAGTTTTGTTTGTTTTTGGTTTTGTTGTGGTAGAGTTCAGGGCTTGGGTGATGTGCATTTGAAGTTCCTCCTCCAATTAGTGTGTTTTCCTGTGTCCGCTGCCACTGAAGAGGTGCTTCCCCTTCGAATGTGTTGTCCCGATCCCTGTATATTGTTCGTTGTTACCGTCAGTGTTGTGTTTGCAAGTGTGCGTTTTACGCTGAGTGATTCTACATCATCTCCTTCTTTGGGGGAGGGGATTGTGTTTTTAAACTAGGGGTGATTAGTCCTCTTTTAGTGTCTGTGTATGGGGGGTTTTGTTTGTTTGTACACTTTGTACCCCTTTAAATGAAAATTTGGCGTTGTTTCCCGTTACAGTGTTTTCTTGTAACATTATGCTGTCGGTAGTATTTGTTTGTGGGGGTGTGTGCTTTGCCAGGAATTGGCGTTATTTTATTGTTTGCAAGTTAGTATGTTCCACTGGAGGAATTTTTTATAGTGTCTGGGGTGTCCTCTGCAGTCATTTGTTGTTTGTTGTTGTTTCCTAGTTCGTCATTTGGCACTTGATGTGGCCTTGACTACCAACTTCTGAGGTTGGCCCTGGCCATGTGGAGATGTACCTGGTACTATTACTTGGTGAATGAAGACTGACACCGGTGTGTATTTGTAGTGGTCATTTGCAACTGTTGTTGTTTTATTAGGTTTCGGCATGGTGATGCCAAAGAGTCCTCCTGGGACGTTCTTCTGCATTTGTCAACGACTTCTTTGGCTATTTCCCTTCTGAGAAGTTTGCTCCTGTTAGTTCTGCAAACTTGAATAGCATTTGCACCAGTAGATTTGTGAGGTCTTGAGGTCTGTGCGATATATTTGTCTTTTTTTGTTTTAGTTCTGGAGCGAACGTTCAAACCTTTTTGTGCTTTGTGGGGTGGGAAGAGGCGGGGAGGGGAGACTGGGTTTTTATATGGCTTTGGGGGAGCCAGGAACAGTGGAGGCTAGTTTTAGGATTTGGCGACGTGAGGAGGATTTTGTCGGGTTTGTCGGGAAGGAGGAAGAGAGAGGTTAGGAATGTTATGTTGGGGTTGGTCGGCTTAGCGGCCTTCTTTGGAGAAACTGATTTTCCATTCTAGTGTTTGTTGTTATTTTTTTGTTTCGTTGGTTTGTTGTTGTTGGTCTGGGGTGGGTTGGGTTGGGGAGTGTTTGTTGTTTTGTCCTTTTTCTGAAGTTTGAGGTCTGACTTTGAGTCCTTTTTTGTTGGGTCTAGGCCTCCAGCGTGCAGTAAAAAGCAAAAATCAAGGACTGTGTACTTATGCTGGGGGTGTGTCTGTGTGTTTTTGGGGGCTTGTTTTGCGAATCCCCGTAACTGCCAGCAGCAACAGGACTTTGATCCCATGCTGGGTGGTTGGAGCTGTGTGTTGTGTTGTTGGGGTTTCTGGTCTGGTGTGTATGTGTGTACCCAGGGATGCTCCGAGGTGTGATTCCTTTAAGTAGGTGTCTACTTTTCTGTAGCCTTATCGGCATTTTCTTTGTTCCGCCATAGGTGGGTTTCCCTTCGCATGCCAGGGCATCTGGCATTGTTTGTTTCTTGTCCATTCGTAAATTTGTCTTGTGCAGAGTTTTTGGGGGGTGGGATGTCCCTCCCACTACATACACCACAAATTGGCTTTTAGGCGGGTTGCAGGCACTGCTATGGGTGCTCCGTTAAAAAAAAAACCTCTGACAGTTAAAGCACCTCAGAGGTTTCTAGGTGTGAAGTCAATGGTGGGTGAAGGAGCCCTTCTAACATGCCAAGGTTCAGTGACTTAGGCTGGAGTTCCTTTCCATTTCTACTAGGACTTTGCGGGTTGGTGGGGTTGGGGGTTGGGTACCTTTTTGTATGGCCATCTATCCTGCTTTTGATTACCTTTGGATTTTCCAGAATAACCCTGGGTTTCAAATTGGCAAGGAGGGTAATGGCATAAATAAATAAATCTGCAGGGTTTGTCGTCAGGTATTGGGGGAAGGCATTTAAAGCTGGCCAGGATTATTTTTCATATATTGCATTTGTATTCAGGTCTGAGGGTTATTGCAAACAGTTCTCCCTGGTAGGGGTGGGGTCTTACCTTGAACAACTTACCCTTTTTTTCGAGGTCCTTAACGAATTCATATGCACTGGTTCCTGTTGGAGGAGTTATCAGGTTTTTTATTTCCATGTGAGGGGTGAAGGTGCTGCTGGTGGTCCTTGTTTGGCGTTTGTTCCGGGTGGACGAAGCTGGAATCCATCATCTGTGGTCCATTCAGGGGGGTGGGGGGTTTCCATTGGTCTTCTTGAGTGGGCTGTGGTTGGCTTCGTTCTTCGGAGGAGGGGTGGGATAGTTCTTAGCGGAGGTCTAACTGCTTCAGGGGTCATCTGAAAAAGGAAGGAAGAATAAGACGTTGTCCGTTTCCTGGTTCTCAGGTGCATTCTGCAGTGGTGGGTTGTGGGCTGGGGAGTTTTTTTTTTTTTTTAGGTTACTTGGTCCATGGGCTTGCATTCGTCTTCGTCTATCTGTGAGGGGGAGAGAGAGAGGAGAGAGAGAAGAGAGGATCGAGAGAGAGAGAGAGAGAGAGGAGGAAGAGAGAGAGATCGAGAGAGAATGTATGGTGGTGTTGTTTGTTATTTTTTAATTTTTTTACTTTTGCCTGAAGGGCCTAAACATGGTTTATGGCGGAGGTCACCAGCCTATCAGTTCTGTGCTACTTGCAAAATAAGGATTGCTGAGAGTAGAAAGTTTTTTGTCCCTTGTAGACCCTGCCTTTCAATAACGGAGTTTTCAGACCCCCAACGGCTACCGAATTTTGTAGGCAGGAGAGACTGTTTAGTAATGGAAAATTATTTGAGAGAGAAACAGAAATGATTCATATGAAATTTCCTTATAAAATGTGAGAAGGAGCTCTTCCGAATAAATGAAATTCCCCGGCGGTTGTCGTCGTCAATCGCCGAAAGTTCCGCCGAAAAATCGCTGGAAATCTTCGACCGCTATCGTTCGACTGGGATGGCGCTATCGCCTCGCTGTCGCTCACGTTCGCCAGAGAAGGTCCTCAGGAGATATGTTACTGCTACGGAGGCCGATCAGCAACTGCGTTGTCAGAAATCAGGAATCGGGTACTAGGTTAGGATGGGGCCTCCGTAGAGGTTCCCAGGAAAGAAGGCATAGGTTTTGGAAGGGCGTAATCGAATGCCTAAAGGAAGGTATTGAGTGAGAGAAAATAGAGTAGGGCCAGACCCTACTGGCCATAGCGTTTGTAAAAAGAATGTGTCATGTTACGTGTCTTTTTGGCTGTTTGAATGGTTGTAGAGTCGTCCCAATTCCATTGGTGAGTGGCTCGTGAGTTGCCGAAGGGCTGTGGGTGGTGTGTGTTTTGTGTTGTGTGGGTGTGTGTGTGTGTCCTCGGTTCCAATTTGGAATCGTCCCATTCCCCCTCCCTCCCTCCAGGGGGGGAGAGGAAACGGGACTCAGACCACGGTGCCTCGCAGTTTTTTCTATATTCCAACGAAGCTTATTCTATTGTTAGTCTTTCCTTTAATATTATTGTTGGTAGCTTGAAACGTGAGAGACTTGATTTGATCTCATTCTATTCTGAAAAGAAATATTCTATGCATACATATATATATGCCATAGGCATGTGTATCTGCACCCACATACATGCTTTTCTTAATGCTAAGTTTGTAATGGAATTTTTTTTTTTTTTTTTTTTTTTTTTTTTTTTTTTTTTTGTTTTTTTTTTTTTTTTTTTTTTTTTTTTTTTTTTTTTTTTTCCCTTTTTTTTTCCTTAATGCTTAGTGTTAGTTGATGATGGTGAACTTTAATTTTATCTAGTTACTTATGTTAGGTTCGTGTTGCAGTCCATAGGGCGTGTGATTGATACTTTAGTCATTCCTCCCATTCATTCATTCCTCCTTTCTTTCACCACGCTTTCATTCGTTCCCTTTCTTCATTCAAAATCGTTTCGGCGCGAGGGTCGGCGGTGCCTAGGGGGGGGGGGGAGGGGAGGGGTGAGGGTGAGAACCCTTCTCCCCCATCCTTTCCCACGCTGAGTTGAGTGTTGGCTGCCTGACTAAGGGTTCTTGGAATGTGGCCTTGGGCCTTGCGCTGCTGAGCCGCTTGCCGAAGGGTATGGTAGCCTTGATCCGGTTACTCACATCTCCCTACTCCGTCCGCCTCGCTGTTTGGCTGGCTGCCAGCTCCCCTGTCCCCCTCCCGCCACATCCGCTATTTAATTGCATTCGGTTGGCTTGAAGAAACGGGTACCCTCTTACTTTTCATTTGGGAGGCAATACCTGTGACGTCGGCGAGCGATGTCATCAGGGGGGTGGCCCCGTTGCTGGTTGGCTGTCCTCTTCGTGGGCGGTGAGCCTTAATCCAATTAATTGGGTGATGGTGGAGGTCCCCTCGAAGGGCGTGCTACCAGGTCGTCCTCAGGGCGAAGAGCTTGAGCTGCCGATCACCCTCAGGGTTACTAGGGACGTCCTCATGGCTGGAGAGCTAACGCTTCTAATCATCCTCCAGGGGTCCCTCCCCTGGTGGGGCGATGGGTCCGTTATGTGGGGCGGTGTCTGCTTGGCTCTCCTGACGGCGGTGGGAGGTGGAAGGTCTCCTGTGTGATGTTCAAAAAACTGGGCTTCTCCCCTCCGATGTTGCAGCGCTTCTAAGATTTCGCAAACGAACCGTAGATCGGGGTGCTTGGGTCGATAAACCTCGAAGTTACCGAATTTCGCTGGGTCGGCTGCGTTTTCTAATTTTTTATTATGGGGAAGTCCTTCTGCATGATTAAATATTGCTCCTTGCCATGCGCGTGACAGGAGGAATCCTCTTGGAGATGGCGCATTGACGTCATCCCGATGTAAGTTCCGGAGGCATCCATCCCAGATTGGGCCACGTATATCGGTAAATGAAGCGTTCGTCCTCTTTCAAGGGATCCTGGCAACGGGTTGCGGGGTTATTTTTCAAATAATAAGACTGCATGTTTTTTTTTACTTTGTATAAAAATATGATCAAGTTTGATCTGCTTGTTGTTGTCCGTCGGGGAAACGTGATTCCTGATTATTTCCCGTAGGCTCGCTCGGTTTCTTTATTTATACCCCGCCGATGGAAGGTGCCCTTTGTAGAAAAAATTAATTTTCTGCTGGGGGTGCTGGGCGGGGTTCCTGTAGGTATCCATTTTTCCATGCTCTTCCTGAAAACGTTTCTGGATGCTTTCGGTTGGTGTGTCCGTTGTTTACTAGGACCCTGGGCTGCAACGTTTTCCATCTTATTGGGTGTCTGCCCATTTTGAACAATGGGAAAGAGCCTCCTCCTGGGGACGTAGGCCGCTGAATTGGTGGTGTCCCCGTTATAGGCGTTTCAGGGCGTTTCACTCTCGCCTCGTTCAAGACACCATTCCCAGGTTCGTGGGCTTTCAGTGTAAACCCTTTGTAGCGAACGCACCCTCCTTCTGTTCAACCAGGACGTCCAGGAAGGGAAGACGGCCATCACGGCTATATTCGATGGTAAATCGTAAACGGCTGTGGGTGTGGAAGGCTTGACGTATTTCCTCGATCTCCTCCCTCGTTCCTGCTTGGATGAAAGTGTCATCTATATATCTTACGTATATAGATGGCTTCCTAATACTCCTAAAGACACGCTCCTCCACTATGCCCATATAAAAGTTCGCAAACAGGACCCCGAGGGGGGATCCCATTGCTACACCATCGATTTGTAAGTACATATGGCCATGGTGGTTAATGAAGGGAGCCTTCTTGGTGCATATTTCCAGCAGAGAGCGAAGGGCGTGTTCGGGGATATTATTATTATTATTATTATTATTATTATTATTATTATTATTATTATTATTATTATTCTGTAAAAGCTATGGCAGAATTAAGCGAGTTGATTTTATATATTGTTTTTTCTATTTTCCTTACAATTCCTGCTACAGACGGAATTCCTGGCGCTCGCACGAGAGAATCCCCGAGACCTTTGAGGCGATATCCACGTCTACGGGCTGCTATTGAGCAAGAGCCCGTGCTGACATAAAGCCGGCTTAACCTTAATCTTAAATAACGAGATCCACGACTTCGCCCAAGACCGGACCGACCAATGAGAATGCAACTCTAGGTCCGAGCCGCTATAAATACCGCCCCGCAGACTTTCTTGCCACAGTCTCTTCAACCGACTCGTCCGAAGATGACCTGCGAGAAGGTCGAAACGTCACGTGATACCAGCTATACCAGCACCAATACCAGCCCTTAAACCAAAGACAACCCCGTCCCCGAACTGAACTACGCCTACGCAATGATACCGGCACTGACGACGACCCCTGCTTGACCTGGACCTGATATCCTGTTCTAATAAAAGATTACCTTCAGCATTTAAAATTTTTTGAAAATTCCCAATATGAATATTGGCCAGTTACTCAGAAACATCGCTGAGCCTGAGAAGCGAATTGTAAGGAAAATAGAAAAAACAATATATAAAATCAACTCGCTTAATTCTGCCATCCTTTTTAACAGCATTTGCCTAAAAGAGGGTCTTCTACCAAAATATTATTATTATTATTATTATTATTATTATTATTATTATTATTATTATTATTATTATTATTATTCATAAAATGAACCCCATTCATATGGGACCATCCCGCAGGAGGCATTGACTTGAAATTCAAGCTTACAAAGAATAGTGATCATCAGAAGTATTATTATTATTATTATTATAATATTTCCTCATTTATTACGAGAGGAAGACGAATATTCTCCTTGATTCCCATTTAGATACTGCGGTGACTATTCCCCTTGATGTCCTTTGCCTGAAGAAGAATATTTCATGAATAGTTTTTGCATATTTGCCTCTACGACGTCATCACCATCAATATTGTTCAGTGTTATGATGCCAGTTTTAATTCATGTTATAAGTAGGTAAAAATAAATTTTCCAAAGCAGAATTTGTTGTCTTTACCTAAAAAATCGTCTCCTATTCCGTCCAATTTCATTTCAAACTGCACCATCAGAAATACGATCGTTAATTAGGGTGAGCCATTTAGTGTTCTGTTCCCCTGAAAACCAACAATCCTTATGTTACTTATTACAGCAAATTGAATGTGATCTCGTTGTCTCAGACTTCAGTTGACAGCTTCGGATTCTGAACATTAATTGGTTTTTTTTATTTTTATTCATTTTTTCTGAAATGGCTCCGTTCTTGAGATGGCCTGGGATTCAGTAGTCATGAATATGTCTCCAAAAGTTTGATATTATGTTTATGACATTCTGAATAATAATGAGCGTTCTCCAAATGTTTAATGTTATATTTATGTCTCTGTCGTACTTCCAGGCGCTTGAATCAGAGCAAACATTTTGTATTGACAAACGTCGTTGCTGCTGTAACTCAGTTTGGTTCTGATTGAACCGACACTTGACTATTGTTTATTGTTTTTGCCTTCTTCTATTATTATTATTATTATTATTATTATTATTATTATTATTATTATTATTATTATTATTATTATTGCGGTTTTACTGTCCGTATTGCTTATAAATTTTGTTTTCACCCCACAAATAACATTTTTTTATCATTTCAATTATGTGACCTTTTACATTAACGACCATTAAGGAATTTTTATCCCACCGAAGATTGAAGTCGAAACCAGCGACCTTCCCTGGAATGGGAACTGGAATGCGTCTTTGGAATGTGCCCCAGAAATCCCTCTTAGGCTGAAAGGGACTTTGAGATTAAGAATCATTGTATTCATTTAGCCTCTGACCCCGTTGCCTTGAAAGCAAAGGACAGTCTCGGCCATCATGGATTGGTCTAGGGGTTTTGAAGGGTGTGTATAGGGTTAGAGTGTGTGGTTTTAAGACCTCTTTTGGCCAGTAGAAATGTGTGTATAAGAACGTTTAAAGACGATGCTTTGAAAAACACTGATTATAAAGCAAAATTTAAAACTGCAAGAAGTAGGAACAATGACAATATACATCCGAATAATGAGAAGCGTCTTTCAAACGGTCGGTTATGATGAGCGGAATGGTTAAAATGTCGTCACCGCCCACCAGGTGGTATTAAATTTAGCTCCACTTCCATCTCTCTCTCTCTCTCTCTCTCTCTCTCTCTCTCTCTCTCTCTCTCTCTCCATGACGTGTAAAACGAATCCTACGTCGCCGTCGGAATGAAACGGTTGACATAACGCCAATCGTAACATTATTGGAACGAATTGTCGCCCGATCATAACTGGATTTTCGTCGCTGCTCAATATTCTGTTATCGGGTATAGGCGAGTCTTCTGATAGGATTTGTACCGGATTTTCCCCACACGATTTTGTACCGTTTTCGAGAATATTCTAGAGGTGGATTATTATGTTCTTATACATTAACTCCTTGCCCGGATCGGGGATTGAACACTTGTTATTCAGATTTTAGGCTGAGCTTTAGATCATTTAGGCAATGCGTCTAGTGAGGCTGATTTGTTTTTACTATTTTTACTCATGTTTGTTCTTCATTAATCTCTGAGTCTTTCATTATTTTAAGACTGAATTCTCTGAGTCTTTCATTATTTTAAGACTGAATTAGTACTCGAGTTAAATGTGATATCTAGGTAATAAATTTAATAAGATCATTTAAGTGGATGAAAGTTAAGAAAATATTAAGGCTTGGGAGATGAAATCATTTCGTTCCAAATCGACGTTGAAGGAATAACCGTATGTACAGACGTTAGTGAATTATATTCAATAATAATATCCAATCAAGTTGCCTCCTGAATAGATAGGACCTAACCCAGCCTAACATAGCTCTATTTTTTTCTTAACTACTAAATAGTTCACCTACGTCTTCAATCCTGGCCGGGAATCAGGGCTAGATCCAGACTCCATCACGCTCTGTCGCCTGGAACATGCTTGGAATGGAAAGACGAAATTAGCTGGATTGTTTGGAATTCCCTGGAAGAGCGTGTTGGTGCATCGAGTGGGAAAAGGCCTTATACCTTAACCTTTATCAGGAAATGACCGCTGCCTTTGGGCAAGATTTACTCCGTGAAAGGAAAGTTGATTTGATAAAAGTAGTTTATGAAGGAAAGCTAATTTTATATAGTCATTTGATATGTTCTCAGGAATACAGTGTGTCTACGTTTTGTACATTAGCGCAATATCCATCTTTAGTCATTATAAAGGAAACCTTGACAGAGAGCCATATTTTCGTTCATATCCGTACCAGTGATCGACAACATTATTTTCACCGCATGAGCTAGCACCTTCAGTGCACCTCACGTGGTAGACTGTAGACATTATTAAATGGCGTTTGCAGCTTCCCTTTGGCCCCCAGCTGCACCCACGGTTAGCCTTCTACTTCAACACCATTGTTGCTGTCCAACCTCTCTAACGCAGCGTCAATAACCTAGAAGTTGTTTATGCCAGTTTTGGCAGTCGGCAATCAATCAATCAACCTCTCTAACTGTTGCTTCTAAGTGCAGCTGTCGGGTTTCCTCCCAATTCCACCTTTGGACCCCAGTATGTCATCTCGTTTATTTTCTGGATCTTTTCGTCTCGCTGTCCAACCACTCCAACTCCCTGTTTACCCATCTGAAGCGCTGGATGGCCGAAAGTAACCACCCAGTCCTGGCTTGAAGCATCAATTCCATAACTTAACAAAAAAAAATATTATTTTACATGTAGTGAGATTCCTTACATAATTTCTGATTTTAACTTTATCAAGTTTTATTTGTATGGTTGGTGTTGTTTTCTGTCAGTAAACGTAAGAATTTTCAGTTTATCGTAACTGTCAGCTTCTACTTCCTTGCTGCCTTAAGACTTGTGTTTAGACACTTGAATCTCTTGTGAATATGAAGAAACAGAGGTCTTTGAAATCCAGAAGTGATCAAAATCAAGAAGGCCTGACGGAACATCACTGATGGTGAATAATTCGTCCACTCTCAGAATTAGTTATTTCCCCAACATTTCTTCATATTTAATAGATTACTTTCCACTGATGACAGAGTAAGATTGAAATGCTTTTATTTCCCAAAACATTGTCCCTATGTAATCATTTACTTTTCCATTAATGACAAATTAAGTAAGCAGACATGTCATAACTGCCATGAGTGAGACTCCACGATCAAGTCATAAATAATGCATTCTATTTTCATTTTCATTTTTTGTTTAGTTTCCCACAATTCAAAAATAAAATCCAAGTTCGCAGGTTTAATGTTATGCTCATTCTGAGTTGCACGAATCTGGCGAAGCGGGGAATAGTATTTCATTGTCTTGTTTTTGTGATTTTGTCCAAGTTTTTATTTTTATGTTTTGGTTGGGACTTATTGATACAATGCATAGATGATATACTCTCTCTCTCTCTCTTCTCTCTCTCTCTCTCTCTCTCTCTCTCTCTCTCTCGTATTAATTTCAGTGTTATTTATTAAAGCGTCTAAAACAAATATTACACAAACTTCGTCTATTTCTAGTTTACAGGTGTGAATTTAATTTAACGTTCATATTCACTTGTAGCCTCTTCTACTCTACTAATGTTCAAATACTTGCTTTTTATTAAAGAACATAAATATAGCAAATACAGAAGACGATTTCTAACAAAAAACAAACTTGGAGTTCCCTCTCCGAATCCTCCCATGCTCAACGCAGACCCCGCTGTTTTTGTGACGACAGTAGCAAACCCCTCGTCACGTCATAACCACCGAATTGCATCCAGGAATATCCCTCCCTCCATCAAAGAGAAAGTTCCATAACAGGAAAGTTCGGAAAGAACCGAGGAAAAGATCATGGGCCACAACTCACCACCTGAGCGAGAGCAGCGTCATTCCAACTATCAAATGTCTTTTGAATCTCGGGAGAATGAGATTTTGAGAAAGGTCTCTTGAGGGTTTATCTCTTCTTTCAAGAGAGCGAGTTCTAGGTTTATTTTATTTCCTTACTAATAGAATTGGATTCTCTTCAGTGGAAGATTAGGCTGTTTTAAATCTGTTTTTTTTTTATTGATTTATTCATTGAAATTCTGTGTTAGTAAAGCCTTCTCTTCTATTGACTGATTCCTCAATATGGGCTTCGAAAAAAATTTTTGCAACTGTTATTCTTATGATGATGAAAGATTCATATTCATTTTTGTAAAAGAATGATAATCTTGTAGGAAAAGGATTCGTAAGAAGACGCTAAAAATAGGATGGAAGTTAATGTCAGAGATAGATAGAAAGAAAGTTGATACTGTTGGGTACTGAAACGGAGAGAGAGAGAGAGAGAGATCACTTGCTATCACGTCAAGATTCTCCATTTTGCAACCACAGACAAATATGTTTGAAAATCTCTCTCTCTCTCTCTCTCTCTCTCTCTCTCTCTCTCAGAACAATGCGCATGAGAACAATAGTGATCTTATTAATGATATCATAGCATTTTATAACTATAGTCACTTTTGAATGTGTGTAACTATTATTGGTAGACCCCGTTGTGAATAATAATAATAATAATAATAATAATAATAATAATAATAATAATAATAATAATAATAATAATAATAATAATAATAATAAGCCTTCGACATGATACCACACGCATGGCTAATAGAATGCCTGAAAATATATGGGGCAGAGGAAAACACCATCAGCTTCCTCAAAAATACAATGCGCAACTGGAATACAATACTTACAAGCTCTGGAATAAGACTAGCAGAGGTTAATATCAGGAGAGGGATCTTCCAGGGCGACTCACTGTCCCCACTACTCTTCGTAGTAGCCAAAAGTACTACAATGACAAAAGTACTTCAGAAGATGGATGCCGGGTTCCAACTCAAGAAAAGAGGCAACAGAATCAACCATCTGATGTTCATGGACGACATCAAGCTGTATGGTAAGAGCATCAAGGAAATAGATACCCTAATCCAGACTGTAAGGATTGTATCTGGGGACATCAGGATGGAGTTTGGAATAGAAAAATGCGCCTTAGTCAACATACAAAAAGGCAAAGTAACGAGAACTGAAGGGATAAAGCTACCAGATGGGAGCAACATCAAACACATAGATGAGACAGGATACAAATACCTGAGAATAATGGAAGGAGGGGATATAAAACACCAAGAGTTGAAGGACACGATCAGGAAAGAATATATGCAGAGACTCAAGGCGATAATCAAGTCAAAACTCAACGCCGGAAATATGATAAAAGCCATAAACACATGGGCAGTGCCAGTAATCAGATACAGCGCAGGAATAGTGGAATGGACGAAGGCAGAACTCCGCAGCATAGATCAGAAAACCAGGAAACATATGACAATAAACAAAGCACTACACCCCAAGAGCAAATACGGACAGACTATACATAACACGAAAGGAAGGAGGAGAGGAATACTAAGTATAAGAGGACTGCGTCACATCGAAAAACAGAGCACTGGGGCAAATATCTGAAAACCAGTGAAGACGAGTGGCTAAAGGAGGTTGGGCATGGGAAAGAAGGACTAATAAAAGTAGACGAAGACCCAGAAATATACAGAGACAGGAGAATGACAGACAGAACAGAGGACTGGCACAACAAACCAATGCACGGACAAAACATGAGACAGACTAAAGAAACTAGCCAGCGATGACACATGGCAATGGCTACAGAGGGAAGAGCTAAAGAAGGAAAACTGAAGGAATGATAAACAGCGGCACAAGATCAGGCCCTAAGGACCAGATATGTTCAAAGAACGATAGACGGAAATAACATATGTAGGAAGTGGCAATACGAAAAATGAAACCATAAACCATAGCAAGCGAATGCCGGCACTTGCACAGAACAAGTACAAAAAGAGGCATGATTCAGTGGCAAAAGCCCTCCACTGGAGCCTGTGTGCAAGAAACATCAGCTACCTTGCAGTAATAAGAGGTACGAGCACCAACCTGAGGGAGTGATCGAAACCGATCAGGCAAAGATCCTCTGGGACTATGGTATCAGAACGGATAGGGTGATACGTGCAAACAGACCAGACGTGACGTTGATTGACAAAGTCAAGAAGAAAGTATCACTCATTGATGTCGCAATACCATGGGACACCAGAGTTGAAGAGAAAGAGACGGAAAAAAAATGGATAAGTATCAAGATCTGAAAATAGAAATAAGAAGGATATGGGATATGCTAGTGGAAATCCGTACCATAATCATAGGAGCACTAGGCACCCGATCCCAAGATCACCCTGAAAAGGAATCTAGAAAAACTAGACGCTGAAGTAGCTCCCACGACTGATGCAGAATTTTTTTTTTTTGAGTGTGATCCTAGAAACGGCGCACATAGTAAGAAAAGTGATGACTCCTAAGGAGGCAGGATGCAACCCGGAACCCCACACTATAAATACCACCCAGTCGAATTGGAGGACTGTGATAGAGCAAAAAAAAAAAAAAAAAATAATAATAATAATCATAATAATAATGATAATTCAGACATCATAAGAGGAACAAACCAGAAAATGAAGGAACTAAGAAAATCAGATTAACCTCAAAGAATGAACCTCGTTGAGGCCTTACGAACGAATTCCCTCCTGATGGATTCTCTCCGTTAATTTCCATCAGAAATTGGAGAGGAAGACGAATTGGGGTATCTGTCTACGCCCTTTTCCCTTCGTCGTTACTGACCTCGTCTGTTTTGGGTGCGAGGCTGTTAATTTGTTGGATTAATTTTTTCTTTTCTAATAATTGATCCCCTCTTTGTTTCGGTATTTCCCGTTACCTTCTGTGCTTGTTTTGAATGAACACCGGAATATTCTGTGGAAGCTTCAATTTCAAGTCAATGGTCCCTTTGCTGAGCTGGTTCCATGTGGATAGGGTTTCATCTTCTGAGTAATAATAATAATATAGCAGTGTAATTGTCTCCTATTGGTTGTATGTAATGGTTGGTTGTTTGAATATAGTATATTTAAAGTGAAAGAAAGATGTAAGGTGGTGGGAGAAGTACCCAGATACGGCTTCCAGTTCAGTATAACCCATTTTATCATTAAGAGCTCTCCAGGAAATTCATTTATGAGTATTTATTCAATAGTATTCATTTATGAAAAGCTGATTAGCCAAACCCATATCATTTCAATCATTATTAATCCTCCCCCCCCATTCAGTATTTTCTGAGATAAATTGGTGGTCATTATTCTTTGTAGAAATTTTGACGTTTTTGAAAATGAAAATAAATAGATATTCAGACCGACTCGAGAACAAACAGCGACATCGAATCCTCCTCCATCTACCTCTGATCCTCTCATAATAGGGTTGGAACTTGTTCCCCGTAATCCCCAGGACTATAAGTTAGTTTCCTTTTGCTCTCTCTCTCTCTCTCTCTCTGTCGCATGGAAGTTTTGTTAACACTGGTGGATATGGCGGAACTAAGGTTCGTAATCTACTACATTAGGCGGGCTGAGTGAGAGAGCCACTTGAGAGAGAGAGAGACGAGAGAAGGGGAAAAGGAAGAGAGATAGAGAGAGAGACTGAGACGAGAGCGACGAGAGAGAGAGAGAGAGGAGAGATAGAGATGGTGGATGGGTTGGGCCGGGGGGATTTCTGAAAAAAATACGAAGGACTTAACGTTTAGTTAAACTGTCAGGTGATGCATCTTTGTTTCAATGTGATTTGAGGGAAAGGAATCCCTCTCCAAATCTGTGATACTTAGAAGGCTCCTTTCCACTTCCAAAACCCAATCGGTTCCATTTCATGTCGAATTGAGATCCTTCAACGGCGCAAGTGTTGTGTCCTTGAAGAGTCTTGAGGATTCTTGGAAGGATCAAGTTCAAACTCCTTAGGATATTGAGTGTGAGAAGTCTGTTTCTGTTATTCAACGTAGCATTTTAATGCTATAATGTAATCTTATCCTATTTGTTTACTATGTTACTGTATCCATAAAACAATCTTCATTAACTAATTATTTCAAAAGTTTCCTTCGGTCATTTTGTCTTTTTGCAGCTAATTGTCACAAACAGATCTTCAACTTATCACTTGTATGTCACAAGCAGGTTGAAAGTAAATCAATAACTGTAAGTGGTAAACAAACCAATAACCAATACTGAATCGTAAGAAGCGCTGGATAGGACTACTGAGAAGTCGATGACTCATCACATACATGTCACAAGCAGGTTGGAAAATATGTCAGCGACCTTAAGTCAAGAACTGATCTTTGGGTTACAGGTAACCATGCCGTCAGTGCACCTCTCGTTTTGCACTGTAGGATTACTTAATGTTCCTTGCAACGTCCCTTCGGCCCCTGGCCCCTTTCATTCCTTTGACTGTACCTCCGCTCATATTCTCTTCCTTCTTACTTTCCTCGATCCTCTCTTAACAATTGTTTCTTAGTGCAATTGCAAAAGGTTTTCATTCTGTTACACTTTTAAATAAACCTTTTTAATCTCGGTTTCCCTTTCATCCCTGAATGACCTCATAGGTCCCAGCGCTTGACCTTCGTACGAATGTGATCAATAGGTTTCAGTACTCTGATTGTTTATTTGCCTTTGTATTTTACAATAACAGACGCTCTTAAGATTCTTGTAAACGTAGCGAGAACTGCTCGAACTTCATGGCAGGAATTCCTTCCAAAGTCTAAATGAATAAATTTATTCCTTCGTCTTTGGAAAGTTTATGAATTTCGTCACCAGGGTTTTTTTCTTTTCTGCGGCTGTGTGGAATGAAATAACATTCCCGGTGTTATTTACTTGTGTTTTTGTTTATAGTTAACATAGATACCATCACTCGTGGGACATTTGCAGAATTAAACATTTTACTTGACATTCTTTCTCATTCCTTTTTTCAGTCATGTTGTTTAACCTCTCTAATTATTACTTCCACCTTTAGACCGTTGTACTTCATCTCCTTTACTTTCTTGATCTCTTTTTCTTGCTGTCCAACCACTCCAACTCCCTATTTTCACTGCCTAGAACGCTGAGTGGGCGGGAGTGCCCACCCAGTCACTGCTTCCAGGCTGCACAGCCTGATTTCATAAATTAAGTGTGAACTTATTTAGGGCTTCCCTTTTTTTATTGATTTTTTCAGTGGATGAGAATCGAGTCAAGAAATATTATAGATGAAGGAATAGCATTTTATGTCCTTGTAAGTCTAAGGTGTTCACGTGAGCCCTTTATTGTTCAATAATCTCTCATATATATTTTACACTTGAATTGATTTATGCAAGCGCCATGGAAAAGTCATTCTTCATGAAGTGAAATGATGGGTCTTCATTGTTGACCAACTGTAGCATAGTACTGTATAATGAACAGTTTCTTCGTCACAAATTAATTGATCCTCGTTTGTTACCCTTCTGGAAGTTGCTGTAAGAAAACAAAAGACGTCGTTATGTTGTCTGACCCCTGAAAGTTTCTGAGTAATTCAGATTTTTATAGCATTTGTCCGTAATAGTAAGGCACTACTTTTAATTATGTTTAACTATCAGCCTTTGAAATATATTTAGAATCAGATGGTCACACTTTAAGAGAAACGCTCGTAGTATTTGGGATAACCACAAACTCTCTTCTCGAGCTCTTCACACTTTCTGGATACGCTTGTTTGTCACTACAAAGCCTGAGATCCAAATGCAAGAAAAGGAAGAAATCCTGGCGTCCGTAGCGGGATTCGAACTCACCTTAGACTCGAGACACTCAGGGCAAGACGCTGGATAGAGTCCTTGAGACACGACAACCGCTGAATTCAATACACAAAGACAGACAAGCACTAAAACACAAGAACTCCAATACAACAACATAACAGTCACTACGTAAACAAATACCAACAACTGGAAAACAACACAACAAATCATACAACACTCACTGCACAAACAATATCAAAGACAACTCGACAAATCAGTACACAAACAACCGCCAACACTGTCTCCAACAAACAACTCACAAACATCAAAACACAAAATCAAACACAACAGACACTCTTTATCCCAACAACAACCAGACAGACACGCGCAATATCTATACAATATCAAAATCAATCAAATCACACAACAACAGCTGACCATCAATAGACTCTGCCTTATCTCTGTCCTCTGCGATTGCTCATCACAGACTCTGATCATAGACTGACACTGACTGACCGACCCGGTAACCACGCCACCAGACAACCGAAACGATTGCCCAACAACCAAACCACTGCTAGCTAGCCAAACAACCAGCCACTCTCTCTCTCTCTCTCTCTCTCTCTCTCTCTCTCTCTCACACACACACACACACACACACAAGCGGCCTTTGAGATCGTTGTCAAATGCAACAACCAGATCTCTCCTCCTGCCTGACCACAGTTAGTCCGATGGCCCTAACCTGCCCAGACCCGAGTGAACTGATAAAAGCGAAAGAAAAAGAAGAAAACAAAGAGATGGCACCTTGGTAAAAAAGAGAGAGAACTCTGAGATATTTGGAAGGGAAGAACAAAAGAATTCTTGATAAAATGCCAAGACAGGAAAAAAATTACGACGAAAATAAGGACGAGTAAGAATCGTGTCCTGAAAACTCGCTCGAAACAAAATGTTAACGGAAACAGAGAAATAAAATGCTCCCAGTTCATCTTGAAAGGACTTGAGAGTCAACAGCCCGCAGGCATAGAATTAAGGAATGAAAAAAGAAGAGAAAAAGTCAAGACTCATTTGACCTGAAGTCATAAAAGAGAGGGAGAGAGAGAGAGAACTCAGTAGCTTTTTTTAAAGAAATATGAAGATGGGAAAGGAGAGAGCGCTTGATGGAAAGGTGTTTTCAAAAAGAGATGCAGAGTGTGGCGTACACCGTTACACTTAGATATGCTGTATACACCGGCGCATTCTTTGGTACACCCTATACACCGGCCCACACTCTTGGCGTTACCTTGGCGACCCCCTACCCCAACCCCACCTCTTCCCAGCCTCCTTGATTAGAAATGGCAAAAGACCAAAACGAAGACAGATGTGTTGCTGGAAAGAACCTTGTGTTTGTGTGTTGAGAGAGAGAGAGAGAGAGAGAGAGAGAGAGAGAGAGAGAGAGAGAGAGAGAATCATGTTTTTCATTAGCTGTTGTCAGGTTCTGAAGTTTTTTTTTTAATGTCATGATTCCCTGGACAGGGGTATTTTGACCCGTTTAATGTCTTCATCTCCCTTTTTGGAGAGGTGAGAAGGACGTCGCCTTTTAGTTTTACCTCCAGTGATGACTTTCATTAGTTTTTGTAAGATGCTGTGACACAACTGTTTGGAAAAGTGTAGTCAAGTTAGATGTACTTCATTCTCGTTTTTGAACGGGAAGGTCGCTGAAGTATTAATTTTGTCCCGAAAAAGTCAATTCTTAAAACATGAGAATATCTTGTTCTGTAAGACCTATGAAAGGTGCAAATGAGTCCACAATATACATATAATGGTGGAAGTTCTCAAAAGATATTTTGTTTTCTGTCAGTTGGAATCTCAAATTTTTTCTTTCTTTTTATTTAATTTTGTTGAAACCTCTTGATTGCGGTGGCTATCTCGTGGTCCGGGGGAAAGACTGTCCAAGCTCTGTTGTTCCCTGTAGGGGACGGTTAGTGCTGTCAGTGCACCTCAAGAGGTACACTGTAGGCATTACTTGAGGTTCTTTGCAGCGTCCCTTCGACTCCTAGCTGTAACCATTTTCGTTCCTTTTACTGTACCTCAGTTTGTATTCTGTTTCTTTTATTTCGCTTTTCATCTCTCCTAACATTTGATTCAACAGTATTTCCAGCACTGAGTGACCTCATAGGTCCCAGCGCTTGGCTTTTGCCCTAAAATTGATGTTCCAGTCCGAAGTTCCGTTGCTGGAATTTCTTTAGAGAACGACTTGACTGTGAAAGTTCCCCGAAGGGAAGAAGCGCTGAGGGAGAGTCAGAGGTGAAGACAAAAGAGGCCGATTTTGTTGATCGTCTGGGTCACAGTCTCCAGATTTCAATTCAAGAGGCTGTTATTTGCAATCAAGGTAAATCAGTAGATTTTTATCATTGAATTAAATATAGTTTTCATATTTTATCGACCTTGCATCTTTTACTAAAGGAAAGGGTGTTTTAATTGAAAGAAGAGAACATCTAATTAAGTGAAATTATTCTCATTTAGAATAAGATTTGATTTTTGAAGCTGCATATGTTATGTATATATTTGTGATATCTTAATTTTTTTTAACTTGATAGAGTCCAGAGAGAAAGAAATCCCGGGACTTTTTCTATCTTTCGTGACCAGGATATCTTTCAGTAGAATTTTCAGACCCACAGAAACTGTAAAACAACCATTCTGTATTTCAGTTTTGTCTCTCTTCTTGAATGGACGAAGATCCGTTGTTTCCTGTTGTGTTCCTGACTGACAGCTGTTAGTTTCGATGTTTGTGCTTTATTTTACGTAAGCGCGCGTGCGTGTTTTGTGTGTGCGTGCGCGCTCGCGTGTGTGCATGTTTTTCAGTGGGATTCTGTCAATAACATAAACCGGATAAACAAAACTAACCTGTTTTGGTGTGCATACACCTTGTTTCTTCAATGTTTTTTTTATTTTATTTTTTACTCTATTTTTTATTGTTTTTTTTTTTATTCCATCTTTGTCAAGTTCTGTGTTCCAAACTCTTCTGAAAAGACGTCACAGTAACCATTCAGAGAGAGAGAGAGAGAGGGGGAAAAGAGAGATAGAGAGAGGGGGTTTAGAGAGAGAGTTTTAAAGAGAGAGGAGAGAGAGGAGAGAGAGAGAGAGAGAGAGTTTATTTTAGGACATATCCCTTATGCTTGGCTGGTCCCAGAGTCGAAGGAGAATTTGAAACAAACAAACAAACAAACAAAGACCATTTTCTCCTTCTCATTGTTTGTGTTCCATCCGTTCGATGTTGCTTAAGGAAGAGATAAAAAGTTTTCCTTTCTTTTTTTCTTCTTAACTTTCGGGAGATCGAAGCTAGATACCTCTCTCTCTCTCTCTCTCTCTCTCTCTCTCTCTCTCTCTCTCTCCATCCGTGTAAATTGCCTGAACTTTTACTATCACGTCTTTACCCCGTGCCTTTTCATTGTTGATAAACAGAAGAAATTTGAATTGCTTCGGAAAGGGTAAAAAGTATCATCAGCAAAGGTGCATCCACGCTGCAGGAAAAAATGTCATAAACAAGTCGGCAACATGTTGCCTACATATCACAAACGGATTGAAGGCAGTTCAGTGACCCTAAGTGGAGAACGATCCTTCGGCAAATTCTGGATAATCTTTTGAAGCGTTGTTTAGAACTACCAGTAAGTCGTTGACTTATATTTAACCTGTTTGAGTAGGCAATGAGAGGATGACATGTTTATGGCATGTTTCACTACAGTGTGAACATACCCTACGACTGAGGCAGTGGTGAAATATAGAAACTGTAAGTACAGGCTCAAGAGCGCCTAACTTTTCCATTAAAAGGAACACGATGTTGCTATAAGGCCGAGCTTGGTTGGTTAGACTTGGGCAACACATTACCTCACTTACGGACCAATTTTGGGCAACGTTTTACCACACGTAGGGGCCACTTTTGGGCAACTCTTCGTCACACCTACAAGCCAGTTTTGGCTAACACTTTTCCCCCACTTCTGGGCCACTTTTGGGCAAGAGCTCTCGCTGGCATAAGACCGCAATGGGGCTGTGTTATACCCAAGACACTTTTCCCATAAGGGTGTTTGTAAGGGCCTTCTCAGCTGAAGGTTCTCTTTCCTCCATCCCAAGTACCTGCATTGCCACTCATGTGAGTTTATCGTCCTCAGATTCCTGAGGTTTTGGAGGAAAACAAATTATAAGGCCTAACTAGGTAGGTACCCAAGTTTAACGAGGGTTTATGAAGGGGGAGAGAAGTGAGTCATTATCGTGCTGCTACCTGAAACAAAATGGGGGAGACAGATTGAAGCTCTGTTAATGTAATGTATTGGGCAAATATGATCGTCAAGGAGTTCCAGTTCAATTTCCATTCCATCGTCCTTGTTGCGTCACTGGACGATTAATCTTTGGTGGTGATCATTTGCCATTAACTCTCTCTCTCTCTCTCAATATTATAGTTAGACCGTGTCTTATTCGTAACTTACACAATTGCATATTTACATGGCTCGTGTTTATATCCTTTCGTAGATATATTACACGTGTGCCTGGAGAGAGAGAGAGAGAGAGAGAGAGAGAGAGAGAGAGAGAGAGAGAGAGAGAGAGAGGTTGAAGTTCACAGTGTTTATAGAGTCCCATGGTGTGATAGACTGTTGCCAATTTCCATAGAACAAATATCTGTATGCAAATTAGACACTGGACGTGCATGTACATAATTGGGTTTTCCCGTGAGCTTATTTATTATGCATTGTTTATGTTTTCGTGATTGACGTGACTAGATATGATTGAATCTGTTATCTTTGTTATATTAATAAAATAATAATTAATACTCCAGAATATTAATTTTAGAATGTCAGAGATATGTGAGAGTAGGTTTAGATAGGCCTATATATTAATTTATTTTGGGCATCTGGTTTTTATAAGATACAGGAGGTTCTTGACTTTGAATGAGGGTGAAATTTGTGGGAACAGTGAGAACCCCGATTTATATAAAGTGGGAGCTCTAAAGAAACAAATAGACGTTTTATATTCCTGAAATAGAAACTAAGTCTATTGGCAACTTTTGAGAGCAAATGGGAACATTCTTTGGATTAGAATAGTAAATTTATCCTTCTGAACACACATTGGGAACTTAGGTTTTGGAAACACTTGTGAATTCATTTGCTGGGAACTTCGTCTTTAGAATCAGATGAAAATTCAGCCCTCTGGGAACACATTGGGTACTCAGTCTTTGGAATTTAATGGGAATTCAGTATTCTTGGGACACATTGGGAATTTTGTAATTAGAATCAAATGAGAATTAAACCTTCTGGGAAAACAGTTCTTCCTTCTGACAGTTAGGTGGGAATTCAGTCTTTTGAAACAGTTGGGAATTCAATCCTTTGGGAACAGAGTGGGAATTCATTTTTTGAGGAAAATGGCAACTCAGTCTCGTAGTCATGATGTAGGAACTTATTCTCTTGAGAGAGAGAGAAAAAAAAAGAATAAATATCAGTTGGAAACTAAGTGTTGGGGAGTGTATGGGAACTCAAGTCTCGTGGGGAACAGAGCGGGAACTTTTTGTTGTGAGATTAAAAGGTGTACGATAATTACGTTCAAAGAGAAGCACCGACCTGCGTAATGAGGGAAAAAACATAATATAATGAATAACATAAATATGTATATAGTGAAAAAGGTAACTGTTCGTCTAGTGAACAACGTAACATTATATATACATTGAATAACGTAACACTTTATGTAGTGTATAACATACCACTATATATAATGAATGACATAAGGTCTGTTAAACGACAAGACCTCAAATCAGCTCCAGCCAACGTCACTCTTCCGAAAAGGACATGAAGGCCTGTTTGTTAATTTGGCATCCCTCTCCCCTACCATCGCCAACACCACCCCCCCACATAGCTGGCCCCCCACCCCTACCCTACCCTCTTACCCCTCCCCTCTTAGGCAGTTGTCTTCCAATCACCTGCACTCATAAAATGCAAATACACTGGAGGCCTTTCGAGCAATGGAATGAGTTCCAACTTTGCCAGCGACACATTACACATGATCCCCGTGACGCTCTGTCTGTCTGTTTGTCTGTCTGTCTGTTTGTCTGTCCATCCTGACGACGGAATGACAGTGGAATTAGGTGGGAGGACATAGTTACAGACGAATAATTGATCCCGGAAAAGTCTAGTTTTATTTGTTATACGCGACTGAGTTTTTCAGGGATTAAAGCGGTTATATTGGGTCTCTCTCTCTCCTCTCCTCTCTCTCTTCTCTCTCTCCCTCCTCTCTCTCTCTCGCTCTCCTCTCCTCTCTCTCTCTCTCTCTCCAGTTTCCAGCTGCGATTCAGCAAAGTTGATTGACCACCATGTAACCTCTTTGGGTGTTCGTCTGTCTATCTGTGTCCAGTGTCAAGTTTTCCACCATTTATTAAAATTTATTTTTTTTATATATTTTGTCACAGTCTGTCTGAAATACTTTCTCATTATCTCTTTTGTTTTCTTTGATGTATAGCTGTTTTATAATACGTTCAGTAAAATACTCAAAATAGAATTTTTTTGTAGTTCACGTAACATTAAAATATATGAAGAGAAGATTACAAATGCATATTGACTTCAGTACTATGTTCCTGTTATATATAGTCAGACTCTCTTCAAGTGTGAGATCCCGTCTTTTAATTTGCGGTGAGTCAGTTTTGTGAAATGCCACTCGCTGATTCAAAGGTGTCGTCTTGATCTGTACCTGTATTCAATTCATTTACATAATAATTCTCAGAAGGTTTGCTCTTCTCCTCTTGATAGTCAAACCTTGTTCAAGACTTGAAATAAGTCCGTATTAAATTCATTTGTAAAATCATTTTAAGAATATTTTAGAACATTGTGACTTGCTAATCAACCTTAAGTCTTGAGCCAAACCTCTATTCTTGAGTTTTATATAATAATTTTAAGAAGGTATTGTAACAATGTCGAAATTTATGCAACTATAAGCCTAGTGTCGTGTATGGAGAAATTCTCCTCACATCGACTGCTCAACTCAGGAGGCAAATGTTGACAGTTACATAATACGGTTCGTAAAACATGTGTGTATGGATCGGGTAGATACAAAGTCACCAAGTGCCACATGAATACTTTATTGAGAAACATTCAGCCTGTAAACAAGTTTCCAAATTAAAACAAACCTCCAAATTGTAAACAGACACTTAAAATGTAATCTTTCCTAATAAAACTATGCAAAAAACAACAACACACAATATTCGTAAAATGAAATATAAAATGTAAGCAGTCTATTGTACCCAACACAGCAATAACATGCTACTCCATTACAAATACAAACGTACAGGATATCCCACTATAACATTTCCAAATCCATCATAAATATAAGTACATATGATTAATCAATACAGTAACTTACACCTTGGCGCTCCATATCAAACTCCCACACATGCTTAACCGGTGCAATGCTGGCCATACACCTCTGCCAGTACACTCTGGACGTATTACCTCTACAAATAAATAAAAACAGAAATCAGCCTACATTTGCACACCGGCTAGGAGGCCAACCGACACCTGTCAACACACACACAAATGACGGCCGGCAGCCGCCTCGCCCACCTCCTGATTCACCAACAAAACACCATCACCTTGCGCAATAACTTGTTTCTAATATTATTCATAATTTGTTTAACATTAATTTTCTGTAATATGTAATGTTACAAACAAAATATACAATTATAAATAAATTATGATTACATCATACACTCCCCCCACCATAACTCAACATTCACCACGCTCTTCAACAGGAAGTAAAACTATCAGTCTATGAGCGGACGTTTAATTAACATATCGGTTTGAACTTTGTACTGTGGACCTGGTTTATGCACTTTATACCTCAGGTTACATCTCGTACATGATCATCACGTGCCTAAGGGTAGTCAGCTACGGCAACTTCGGCCATTTTCCATGCACCCTTTACAATATTGTTTTCCTGTATAAGTACAATATCACCTGGTCATAAATTCCTACGCTGAGTATGCCATTTTTGCCTAACTAAAAGTGAAGAAAAATAATCTCGATGCCACCTCTTCCAAAAAAGAATTTACAATCTTCTGCATAACCTGAAAACTTTGCCTTGGATTATTACTTTCATAATCCACTTGGGACTCTGGACCCACCTGTATGGACCTAAGAGCAAGTCATTAGGGCAAAGATAAATGCCCAAACTGGGATCAAACCCTGGTTTGAGACCAATGGACGGCTATTCATTAAATTAGCAATCTCAAACATACAAAGTCTGAAGCTCACTCCATGAAAGAATATTAGTACCAACAGACATTCCTAATACATCTCTTTACAGACTTTATCAGAGAATTCGCTGCACCCATTCTCCCATGGAGCATCTGCAGACTTGTTGAATGTCCAACTCATTACGAAACACTACCAAACTCTGAATTTGTGTCATATTCCAGTTCCTGCCATAGTTTGCAATTCTTTGTTAGCTGCTACTAACTGTGTGCCTCCATCTGAATGCATATGCTTTGGAAATCCTCTTATGGAGACAAACTACGTAAAATGTCCATTAAAACAAAATTTCTCTGTATCATAACCTCTGCTAAATTTAAGTACACAGCTCTACTCACCATACAATTAAAGATTATCCCATAAACCCTTTTTCTCTAGTGCGCCTTTTGACCGTGTCTTTCACAATAAATGGTCCAAATAAATCAATAGCTGTATTAAAAAATGGTGGGGCGGGTTGAAGTCTCTCAGATGGACACTGACCCTGCATTGCTCTTCAGTCTTCTTAGCCAATTTACGACAAATGACACAACGAGCCTTCACTGACTTTATAAGTTTCCTGGCTCCAGGCACCCAAAACTTGGATTGCAATTTGGCTAAGGTTACCTCTACACCAGCATGATCTATCTCATGGATTGTGTTTAACACACAATCTTGTGAGTGAATGCCTCACAGGTAACAATACGAATGTACTCCTGTTCCAATTATCCTTCAGCCATACTGAAATCCTTTGACCAACACATATTAAACCTTCCTCATTCATTACAGCTCCAAGTCTCTCATATCTCTTTTCCCAGTCACCAGCTATAGTCTTCTGGACCCACCCCACCCATATATCCTCTGCTACTTTCAGATCATCTGAGTGAGGAACTAAAAAGACACCTTTAAATGACCTCAACCTAACTGCCTTCAAAACTCTAGCAGTCACTCTTAAAAGCTTACTGTAACTACCATATCTATTTACATCAATTATAGAACAGTATTATCCCTATATAGATTATTTACAATTTTGACTGGAGCAATATCTGGTAGTTCGAGATCATTTGACTGACTGATGGGCCATTCACTAACAGGTAAACACATAAATGGAGGTCCATTCTGCCATAAAGAATCAGAATCTAAAAGCATAGGGTGTGTAGGCCTTGTAGTTAGGTCTGCTGGATTATTTCCTGAGGATGTCCAAAAACCATTCAACAGCTTTTGATTAGTTTGAATTTCTGCTACTCTAGTAGCGGACAAAAAGTATTAAAACGGTTGCTTGACTTATTACAAATTTGTGCTCTGACAATAGATGAATCAATAATGTATGACTGACTCAAGTTCAATGTCTATTTTCCTTCTCAATCACATTCCTCAACGGCAGGCCAACACAGCCCCGCACAACTCTAACCGTGGGATGGTGAGCTGTCGTAGGGTATGGGGGCAATCCTATTTCTTTGCCATCAAGAGTTTACTTACAAAGGGTCCCTCCCTCACTTTCCACCTCAAGTACGCACAGGCTCCATAAGCTAACTTACTTGCATCTGCAAAAATGACTAATCAGGCTTACCAACGGCGTCTTTAGGTTTCACACATCTATGGAACGTCAAAGTTTCTAACTCATACATTTCTTAAAATAACTTTCTCCATCTTTCATACATATACTGTGGCATTGCTTCATCCCAATCTAATCTTCGCTCATTTTCACTGATGGTGGTTAGTAAATCGCGCATAAGCAACTTTGCTTTCAAGGTGAATGGCACAATGAACCCAATGGGGATCATATACCGAAGCAGTTTGACTGAGTACCATCCTTTGGATTTAACCGTATTTGGGAGTTTCTCATCGATTTCTGATTTCTTTATGGGTGGCTCCATTCGAATATTTTTTACTTTCTTAGAGAAATTTATCTTTATCACATAGAAAAAACAGGTCCTCCTTAGGATTCCAGTTCAACCCCAGTACCTTTTCCTTATCAGTTTTCAAGATGTTAAGAAAATTATCTTCTGGACTCTCACCTGACATAACCCAGTGCTTGATCTGAAATCCTCCCCGAGATAATATTGCATTAGCTTCTACAATACTTCTCATAGCCCTTTCAACCGTCGATACACTTGACAGTATATCTATCAACATACGAGTTGCGATTGATCAACTCTGCAGTTAGGGGAAAGGATTCATCCATCTCGGTGGTTTTACGTAAGGCATCATTGCTATTATTGCCACTAGGTCTATCACCAAAGGTCACATTAGTAAGCACATAGTGATCTGGCTCTCTGTCAGTTTCTAAGTCCCACCACAAAAACCTATGAGTATGTTGATCAAGTTCTGAAATTCGTACAGAGTTGTACATTTTCTTAATATCTGCTACGAGGGCCACAGCATGTTGCCTAAAACGTATCAGATAGCAATCATGTTGTTTTAGCACATCAGGGCCCTTTGCAAAGTGATCATTAAGTATGTGACCAAGGTAAGAGGAAGAAGAGTTGAACACAATTCTCAAAGGGGTAGAAACTGAGTCTGGCTTGTGGACTTCATGGTGGGGCAAGTAGTGAACGGGACCATTATAATTACTTATCTATGTTCAATTTTCTAGCAACTTCCCTATGAACCATATCTAAAATCTGATCATTATATTTTTTAGAGTAATCGCTTCCGAGCTTTATTAACCTTCGTTCAGTAGATTTTAGTCTTCCATATGCAAGGGAAACATTATTAGGGAGTTTGTTAGGATCAATCAACAAATCTACCTTGCCTGTTGGCCGACAAATTTTCCACTCCTCTACACCAAATAATTTAGCTATCAATGTGGTGTCAAATTCTGCAATGTCAGATGTAATTTCATTGATACCACAAGCTTCAATAGTCCATTCAGTACCAGTCAAATCAGTAATTGGCACATTATAAACTTTACTGTCAAACAGCTCAGTGCTATTTCCAACATTAGTTACAGTGAGACTTACATCTTTACCTCTCAAAACCCAACTTGTTTGCCCATCCAATGCGTAATCATGGTTAATTTTGAACCTGGATCCCACAATGTTGCCACCTTTTGCCTTTTACTCTGCATATGTCCAATCATCAACAATACTCCCTCCCACGACAATAAGTTATTTGATCCCTGTACTTGACTGGTGAAATAATTTTGTACAAACAAAGAATGGAGAATAGGGTGGTGAGGTCTGCCGCATACTTCATTATTTTGATCTTTAATATGATATAACTTTCTGTTCAAACAGTCACTACTGACAGTCCCTTTCGTAAGCAGATGAAGCATACTCTATTGCTTTGTTTAACAGCTCATATTTAGATTATTATCCAAGTGCTGAAACCTGAACCAATCCAAAATGCTATGGGAAGCTGTACCATGAAACCAACAGTTCTTATTAATGTTAGGTGACATGTTAGGTCTACTCCTAGCTTGACTTGAATAAGTTTGAACGCGAATTTAGGGTTCATTGTTTACATTTAATTGTTGTTGTTGTGACTCTTGGTTTTCTCTTAACTGCTTAATTGCTTCATTCAAATTATCTGAATAACAGTGATCCTCATGAGTCGTATTGTGCACTGCTGCCCTATCAGTGGTTGTACTTGACCTCACTCCTTCATGCACATACTCTATTACCTTCCTCTCCCTTTCCCAAAATTCTAATAATTTTCCAAATTCCTTCTCACTTTGGGACTCACTAGCTTTTAAAACCCATTCCCTTTTCAATGTTGGGGGTAAGAGCTTTTCTACTAAGCTAATTACAGTAGTGTTATTCATTTCTGATTTAAGGTCTAGCTTACACATATCAAGCCATCCCCTCTCCACAGTATTCACCAATTCCACAAGTTTTTTGTAGTTGCCTTCTGGCACAGGCTTAAGGGCTCTTATCTCACACAAAACAGAGTCCACCACCTTTGTTACATTTCCAAATTTTTCATCAAGTCTGGCCATCATCTTATGGAAATCATCAGCAACCCCAAGTACCTATTTCAAGGCTTCGCCTAACAAACACTGCTTAAGGACATATGGATCCTCCCCATAGTTCTTAATCACTAATCTGTCAAAGTCCTTTCTAAAGGATGGGTACAGTCTTATTTGTCCATCAAATCTAGGAGGTTCAAGCTTCTTAACTATAAACTTTGTGTTGTCTGTTTTTTGCTTACCCTTTTCACTGTCTATTTTGCAAGTATTTGAGAATGTGCCTTACATTTCAACCTATACACTTCAATTATATAATCCTCAGCCGATTCTAATAGGCTAACATAATTCTCATGAGACTCGTCAATGCACGAAATAAAATCATCATTAGCCTTTTCTAACCTCTTATAGGCATCACAGACCTCATCAAATGCAGGCTTCCAAATCTCTGTCGAGTCGTCTTGCTTCACACTCTCGTCGAACAGTTTCAGGGCTCGCTTGAATTTCCTCCTCTCCGATGTACGCACTGTCTTGGCCCAAGTGCTGGGACCTATAAGATCATTCAGCGCTGAAATGAAAGTATGGCTAGAAATGAAAATTAAAATGATAAACTGATGACAACTCTGCACTTGAACAGGACTGTACATCAGCAAAGGCCATTTTACTCTCCCCCAAGCATTCCGATCATCCAAAGTTATGAAAGATCGTTTTGGCCAGGGGGCCTTTTCTAGCAGGGATGTGTAGAATGTCCAATCAAAGTTCCCTCAACCATGGGTAGCAGGTGCTGAATTGTATGAATCGGTTAGATACAAAGTCAGTGCCACATGAATACTTTTTTGAGTAACATTCAGCCTGTAAACAAGTTTCCAAACTAAAACAAACCTCCAAATTGTAAAACAGACACTTAAAATGTAATCCTAATAAAACTATGCAAAAACAAAACACAACAATATTCGTAAAATCAAATATAAAATGTAAGCAGTCTATTGTACCCAACACAGCAATAACACTAACTCCATTACAAATACAAACGTACAGGATATCCCGCTATAACATTTCCAAATCCATCATAAATATAAGTACATATGATTAATCAATACAGTAACTTACACCTTGGCGCTCCATATCAAACTCCCACACATGCTTAACCGGTGCAATGCTGGCCATACACCTCTGCCAGTACACTCTGGACGTATTACCTCTACAAATAAATAAAAACAGAAATCAGCCTACATTTGCACACCCGGCTAGGAGGCCAACCGACACCTGTCAACACACACAGAAATGACGGCCGGCAGCCGCCTCGCCCACCTCCTGATTCACCAACAAAACACCATCACCTTGCGCAATAACTTGTTTCTAATATTATTCATAATTTGTTTAACATTAATTTTCTGTATTATGTAATGTTACAAACAAAATATACAATTATAAATAATTATGATTACATCATACAATGTGTCTCTTGAAGTGAGGAAACTGAGTCGTGTTTTTTCTTCCCACTCTGTTCCTCCTCCCCCTCGCCCTCCTGTTTCTCTCTCTACTCATTAACAAAGAGGGAAGAGGCTGAGATGAGGGAGGCAAATATCTTCTTCTTCTTCTTCTTCTTCGAGCGTCGTTTCATTTGTTGTATGGAAACCAGCCTCCCGTTTTCTCTTTAACAATTGAAGATATTTATTAACAAATATGAAGATGAAATCGTAACTGACCTCGAGGGTGGGTTGTGCCAGCAGTATCTATAGGCATTACTAAAGGTTCTTTTCAGCGTCCCTTTGGTGTTGCTGCAGCCCCTTTCATTCCTTTACTCTACCTCTGTTCATATTCTCTTTCTTCCATTTCACCATCCTTCTCTGACAGTTATTTCATAGTGCAACTGGAAAAGGCTTTCCCTTGTTGCACCTTTCAAACTTTTTACTCTCAAATTTACCTTCCAGCGTTGAATGACCTCATAGGTCCCAGCACTTGTCCCTTGGCCTAAATTTTATTTTCCATTCTATTTTTGTTGTAAACGAAACAAAATTTCAGGCCTTGGTGGAAGCAGTCGTGGTTCACAGCTCGTCCTGGCAAAGAGATTTCTTATTCGCTCATTACTTATTGAGTGTTGGGTGTCATGACTTCTTATTTAGAATCTTCTGTAGTTATGAAGAACCATATTTCTATCTGTGGTTATCCACTGTTTTTAATTCCTTTTTCTGTTTCTCATCAGTGAAAGAGGCAGACTGCAACTGTCTTTATTTAGATCCCAAACGAAGTCCAAATTCCTTGAACCCCAAAAGCGGAAGCAAGCAGAGTAACCAAACAAGAAGCACACAGCTCCTCTCCTTCTCTCCCCATCGGGCAGATCCTCCAAAGAGTCGACCAATAGAATATCTTGTGCTTGATGAAAGCAGGATCTCATTGGGAAAAATACTTTATTACAATAGTTTATTAATGACATATTTTAAGGGCTGAGTAGACACTACATGAACCTTATAACTATTTTTAATAATATCCATGTCTTTACCTCTTCTTCTTGTCTGACAGTTTTGACTACTGATAAGTAGACGATTTGTATTCAACTTGTTTGTGATGTGAGAGATAAGTTGCCGACTTATGTTTCAGACATGTTTGACTGTGATGTACGCAGTCTTAGATGACAACCAGATTATGCTTTATGAATGAATGTGCAAGTATATTTTAAATGTTACTCTATAAGAGTTTGTAAATTCTCTGTACTGGAGTTTGTAATTATGTTTGAATTCGTGACATCAAAACAAGGAAACCTCCTTATTTGGACTGGTTGTGCAACCTGCATCTTCAGAAACTGAAGTTGTTTTGAGCCAGAAGAGAAAGTAATTTTATGTCTCTGGTTCTAAAGACGAGACGTATGTGAAAATTACGACGAATCCAGAGAAAGCGGACATTTAATATATCGGAAGAGAGAGAGAGAGAGAGAGAGAGAGAGAGAGAGAGAGAGAGAGAGAGAGAGAGAGAGAGAGAGTCTGATGCAATCCAACATAAGAAGGTGTTGCACAGGTTAAAGAGGACCTCATTCTTTTGCATCGAGCGTAGACATAAATATTCGGTTTCCTTTATTATTCATCATTTTTGGGTTCGTAACGAAATATGGAATAAATCTCAACTTCCTGCCTTTCTTTTTTATTTCCGTTATCATCAAATTTCCATCCTTATTATTTCTTGTAAACAAACACGCGCATTCATAATTATATATATATATATATATATATATATATATATATACTATATATTATATATATATATATATATATATATATATATAATATATATATATATATATATTTATATTTATATTTTTATTTATATTTTATTTATATTTATATATTTATTTATTTATATTATATTTATATATATATTTATACCCATTAACAATATCCATTTCACGTATCATTTGCAAAATCTGATTTCAAGCAACTGTCCTTCTGACGAGTTATCGTGTCCCTTTTCCATTGCTCAGTGATGAGGTGGTGTTTGGGAATATGGTGGGAGAGGAGGGGAAGGGGGAAGGGGGGAAGGGGCGTTTACTGGTGGTAGGTTATTGCGTAGTGAGGTTGTATTTATGTTTTTTGTTTTATGATTGTTTGATAGTAACCATGTTATAAAACGACGTACGGCAACGTACAGTTATATATATATATATATATACCATATAATATATATATATACTATATATATATATATATATATATATATAATATATATATATATATATATGAGAGAGAGACAGAGAGAGAGAGAGAGCGAGAGGGAGAGAGAGCGTCCTGGTAAGTGAAATCTGGGGTCATGTCAGTCGAGTTCCTCTCATGTCTGTGGTTGCTGCTGCCTGCTGTTGGATAAGGCCGTTGATTTGGACGGCGAGAAAATTCCCTTTGGCTTTGCAGAGACTGAGAGAAGCCTCGGCCTTACATACTACTGTCATGTAGCAGAGTAACAACACGACAGACCTGAACAACTCTACGGACCATGAAACCCAGATTTCAGTTACTGACGCCCATTATATAAGCCAGAAACATATTATATGCCGATTCGCGCTGTTTCCCTCACCAGAAATGACAGTATTGGAGAGTTACTAGCGCAACACAGTCACCAAGAAAAGTCAGTTATTATAAAAATAGAGAAAACTCTACAAACTGAATGCAGTTGATGCAGCAACCACCTTCATTAAAACCTATATCTTTTTTTTTATAATACTGTTATTCTATAAGCCTAAAATCTTCAACATATACCATAAAAACAAGAACTCGATTAACCAGCGAATTCAGAGAATTTCCAACGAGTAACAAATAATGAATTTCAACGACTTGTAAATTCTCTCTCTCTCTCTCTCTCTCTCTCTCTCTCTCTCTCTCTCTCTCTCTCCTTTTTCATTGCGATTTTTGGTTTCATTTTTCTCTTGCCTAGTGAATCTCTCTCTCTCTCTCTCTCTCTCTCTCTCTCTCTCTCTCTGTGTGTGTGTGTTTAGTTGCGTTGACGTGTGATGTAAATATAGCGAAATGTAATTAAATGTCGATGAGGTGCAGTTTAGTTTTGATATAACGAACGTAATTTCCACCATGTGTAATTCTAACACGATGCATTACAAGTAAATTCTGATGTAAAGTTTTGAAATTTGATTGAATATTGAATTTTTGCAATACGTCATGGGTTTATCGCAATCCGCACCTGACTGTTTATAGGAAGTAGGTCATATTAGCTATTTCATTTTTTTTTTTTTCTCAGTTTTTGTTGTTGATTCTGTGGACATTGTCGAAGGATCTGTTGGTTTCCGTTGGCAACAAACTGCTAAGGTTTGTTGCTTGTTGCAGAAATGCTTCATCTTTTACAATTGAAAGATTTAATAACCTTTTCTCAATCCTTCTTATCGGGACTCGGGACCAGCTTGTGTCTATAAATCCTTGTATCAGATCTATAAGACAGATT
Source organism: Macrobrachium nipponense (assembly GCF_015104395.2). NCBI lineage: Eukaryota > Metazoa > Arthropoda > Malacostraca > Decapoda > Palaemonidae > Macrobrachium > Macrobrachium nipponense. The sequence goes on along the minus strand of NC_087214.1, from coordinate 19,401,223 downwards.
GTTATTATAAATATTTCTCATCTTAAACAATGAATTATATAATTTGGCATTAAGTATAATTCACCCTTCATTGTAGTGGACTGCCCATTTGATATAATGAAACCACTCTGCGTTACGTCATCAGGAATCATTTGAACTTCAAAGCTATCGGTGGAGGCGAGAGAATTTTGCCTCTGACAGATGTGGATTGTTTGGGCTCATTTGGGCCTTGTTCAAGGTCCCTTAGGGTCCTACTTGTGTTTGTTGTTTGTTTTTAATGTTTTTGTTTTTTATATATAAGTGTATGCGTGTGAACAAGAGAGAGAGAGAGAGAGAGAGAGAGAGAGAGAGAGAGAGAATAGAAGTAGTGCTATCTTTGCTGGTGATGAGAGGTGAGGTTATTGTATTCAGGAAAGAATAAACAACGGTATTTTGGTGCTTTAGTCAAATTAACCAGACCCCTGAATCTAGTTTTTATCTTTAAAATTTTTGAAATATCTTTTGATTGGTTCAGCTTAGCCAGTTTGAGGCTTCAGGAAGAGTTAGAGAAGGATTCATTCGAGGCTTCAGGAAGAGTTAGAGAGGGATTCATTCGAGGCTTCAGGAAGAGTTAGAGAGGGATTCATTTGAGGTTTCAGGAAGAGTTAGAGAGGGATTCATTAGAGGCTTCAGGAAGAGTTAGAGATTCATTCGAGGCTTCAGGAAGAGTTAGAGAGGGATTCATTCGAGGCTTCAGGAAGAGATAGAGAGGGATTCATTTGAGGCTTCAGGAAAAGTTAAAGATTCATACGAGGCTTCAGGAAGAGTTGGAGAGGGATTCATTTGAGGCCTCTGGATGAGTTAGAGAGGGATTCATTCGGGGCTTCAAGAAGAATTAGAGATTCATTTGAGGCTTCAGGAAGAGTCAGAGAGGGATTCATTCGATGCCTAAGGAAGAGTTAGAGAGGGATTCGTTCGAGGCTTCAGGAAAAGTTAGAGATTCATTTGAGGCCTCCGGATGAGTCAGAGATTCATTTGAGGATTCAGGAAGAGTTAGAGATTCATTTGAGGCTTCAGGAAGAGTTAGATATTTATTTGAGGCTTCAGGAAGAGTTAGAGATTCATTTGAGGCTTCAGGAAGAGTTAGAGATTCATTCGAGGCTTCAGGAAGAGTTAGAGATTCATTTGAGGCTTCAGGAAGAGTTAGAGATTCATTTGAGGCTTCAGGAAGAGTTAGAGATTCATTCGAGGCTTCAGGAAGAGTTAGAGATTCATTTGAGGCCTCCGGATGAGTTAGAGATTCATTTGAGGATTCAGGAAGAGTTAGAGATTCATTTGAGGCTTCAGGAAGAGTTAGAGATTCATTTGAGGCTTCAGGAAAGTTAGAGATTCATTTGAGGCTTCAGGAAGAGTTAGAAATTCATTTGAGGCTTCAGGAAGAGTTAGAGATTCATTCGAGGCTTCAGGAAGAGTTAGAGATTCATTTGAGGCTTCAGGAAGAGTTGGAGATTCATTCGAGGCTTCAGGAAGAGTTAGAGATTCATTTGAGGCTTCAGGAAGAGTTAGAGATTCATTTGAGGCTTCAGGAAGAGTTAGAGATTCATTTGAGGCTTCAGGAAGAGTTAGAGATTCATTTGAGGCTTCAGGAAGAGTTAGAGAGGGATCCATATGAGGCTTCAGGAAGAGTTAGAGATTCATTTGAGGCTTCAGGAAGAGTTAGAGATTGTTAGATAGGATACTTAAGAGACGTTTCCTATATAGTGGTTTATTTACGACTAAACACATACACAAAAGATATACAAAGGTGAGCTTCCGTAAACACTGTAACTGCTCAACTACATAACAAGCTTGTTGAAGGTCTGAGCACTAATTACATTTAAATATACATTTTTCAGACACGGAAACATATATAACATGTTTTCCGCCCTTCTCTGTTTGTTTAAATTTTGAAAAAAAATTAAATAAACAAATAATCATGAGAACCAAAATACTAATATAAATAACACACGCTGTCAATGGATTCATACATGAGCTAATATAAAATTTACATCACATGAGTAAAATATTAGTAAATACTTTCATTTACACTTTATTTCTAATGCGAATTTCGCCATCAACACAAGACACATATTTTTTTTATTTTTGAGCATGACAAAATTTTATTTCTGAGAAAAATATTATGAACTTCTATGTTATCTTTACATTCCTTTGTCAAAATATCTGCTATCATATCTTTCGTGTCGAGCCAGGTGTAGGAGTCCACAGAATTATCTTCCAACTTTCCTTCAAAATCTGTAATGGTATTTCGAAGTAAACGCTCCTCCACCTGTTTTGTACTACCTATCGATTCCAACAAAGGCCTAGAATCAGTGAACAATCTGACAGGAAGAGTTACTGAGTCTTTAAGAGTTTTCCAAAAGAGACTGCCAAGTTGTTTTTAGCGAAGAATACGGAATCATCAACCAGTTTAGACAAATTCCTAGTTTCAGCTGCCTTTGCAGAGTGACACACTTTTGTATTAACTTTGATTTCCAAAAGATAGGTACCGCATTGTACGTTTCCTTTGATCCCAATAAAACAAGATTTCCTCCAATGCTTTTGTTATCAGTCCGATACGAAGCGTCTCCCAGACCAAATACAACGAGATCGTCTTTATTACCAATTCTTGAAAACATGACTTTATTTGGTTTGCTATGAACTCTCCTAACAACATGATTTACTCGCTTAAGATCTCTTTATCTTCGCATCGTTATTCTTCATTGACATTAGTAGAGCAGTTTATCGATAAATCTGGTCTAGTGTTCGCAGCCAGCCAGCCTATTTTACCAGCATACTTTCTATAGACTTTCATTTCTTGTTTTGTCAACAGATCATCAAGAATTGGCTTTACGTATATCCTTTGTATCTCCTCAAATACTATTTGCGTAATCCTCCATCCGTATCCGTTCCCAATCCGTTGTTTTCTGATTTTGTGTAATCGCTATACCAGTTAAACATCTAAATAACATTCTTACCTCAATCCTTTGACACTGTTAAAACCACTCTTAATCTTTTCTATGATATTATTAACAAATCTTTCTGTTCCTGCGATGCTAAAATCATCGACATGGGTAATGACCATTCCGTCCCTAAAATAAAAATTTTTTTTTTATTTTCCTCATACTGATAGTAAAAAATGCTTCATCGACACTTCACATTCTTCAATCCTTCGTTCCTTAAAAAAATTCCTTTATTCCTTTTTCTAAGGCCAAAACTTCCTGCTGGCTAATCGTCAAGGTCCGTACAAAGGCTTCTTCCAATTTTTTTATTCCCCCAAAAAAGTTAACCAAACCTTCCTTTCTTCAAGTTTTCTTTCGGAGGTTCAATAAAGACTGTCTCGAAATCCAAGGCTTCTTGATTGTAAGAAAAGCAGCCCTAACTATCAATAGGACTGAAGATCAAACTTTTCATTGGCTGCCCCACGAGGCTAAAAATATTTTAACACTTTCTTTCATAGCTGTGGGAGAATCAGCTTGAGGTTTACATTCTTCCTGGAAGCCTCTGGCAACCAGTCTGGCTTTATAATCACTTTTTTGACCATCATGTTTTTCTTTCTTTGTAATTACCCACCTACTGCTGATTCTCTGTTGTCCATCATCTTTCACTTCTTCAAAAGTATTGTACTCAGTAAGATTTTTATATTCATTTTCTTTAGCTATAAGCACTTCAGGCAACTTATGATACTTAACTGGAAGTTCCACCACATATACCGTATTATCAAAGTCAAAACATTCAGCCTTTTCTGACTTCATCCAATATGCACCTATAGCATCATCCTTCTTGTCAACAAATCAATGGTTCCGTTATTATATTTCTTCTTCTCTTCCGCATAGTTACTAATTTCCTTAAACATTTTGTCCTCATCTTCTGCCTCTTCTAAAAATTCAACATTTCTAGACTGAGATCTCGTGTTTCTTCTTAAATCATCTTTTACTTCGTCTTTCTCTTCAAATAAGGAATTTTCTTCTTTTTCATATTTCTCCTGACTAATGTCAGAGACTTTGTTATTTAGGAGGCCCCTCGTTATTGTCATCTTCACGAGCATATACTCTGTAAGGCTGTACTTTACATCAGCAACCTTTTTCAAATCACCATTTGCCCAAATAAAAACATCTCTATTCCTATGACAAAATACTTTTACAGGACCAGACCAGCTTTTATTATTTTTCTCCTGATAAAATACAAGATCCCCTTCATCGTATTTTATGTCATTAAAGCTACTTTTTCTCACTTTGGAAGCCATAATCAACTTACTTCCATATTCTTCTTCCCTAAATTTTTTAGTTATCTCATGGTGCCTTTCCATAATTTTTGACACTGCTTCACTATCGAATAAACTTTCTGTGGCTAGATTTCCAATTGAAATTCCTGGAAAAATAACTGATTTCCCAGTCACCAATCTCATAGGTTCGTATCCAAGAATATTCACATTTGTATTGTGTGTCCATGCTGCCATATTTACTGCCATTTTCAAATCTATCTTTTTGTCTGCGTCTAACTCTTGTTCACTGTAACATCGGCTGAATGATGGTTTCTCTCATTTAATCCATTACTCCAAGGAGAGTATGGTGGACCAAATTTTACAGTAAAGCCAAACTTACTAGCATATTCATTTAACCCCTCATTCTGAAATTCGGTTCCATTATCAGCCCAAAAGCCAACTGAAGGAAAACCAAACCGCCAATTCCAGCCATTATTCAAAGCATCAACTATAGTTTTCCATTCGCTTGTTTGAAATTACTACACCAGAAAGAAACCTTGTGAACGAGCAGACCATCCAAAGTATGTATTTACTTCCATTCTGTTTCAATCAATAGTAACAATCTGATTAAAATCAGTTACTTTTGGGATTGCTACTTTCGGCCTTCCCAAAGATCTTTTAAATTTTTGACAAACTTTACAGTTCATTACAACTCTTTTTATAATTTTCCTGATCTCATCATTCAGTAAATTAGCATTTCTATACGCCCAAATTAACTGTTCTTCTCCTTTATGGTTGGTTACCTCATGGATTTTCTTGACTTTACTATAACTTTGTACTTCTTTTTCCTTTTTTATAAAGAAAACTGTTTTCGTCCGTTGTCCCATGTGCCACATTTATATAATTGTAAAGCTTGATGTCCTCCATCAGTGTCGTATAATTGAAATTTCTTGACTTATGTAAATTAATGACCATAACATTATTATGCATTATATCCACGTTCCATTCCTTTAGGGTGTTTTCCCAAACAAAAAAGGAAAAAATATATTCTTGGCGTTAATCAACATATGCATCACCAACATTTTCACAAAACCATCTTCAGTATCTTTTTCTTTCCATGAAACTGGAAGACTAATTATTTCTGTACTGTGAATAATATGTCCATCTCCAATCTAAAATCCTGAGAACAAGACTTACTTTGCAAACTCCTCCTTCGTTATGTTATTTGAACAGAGATATCTATTTAACCATTCCCTTCCTACGAGAGTTTTCGGACACCCAGTGTCAACAATCATAGCTTCCACTTCTTCAACTTCTTTTGTGAAGTGCACTTCCATAGTACGACCAATCAATATCTCCTTGTTTTCTTCGGACACAAATCTGACATTATTTGCATTCTTTATCAATTCTTTTAATTCATTCATTTCTTTCATAAGCTTCTCACAGCATTGTTTCAAGATTTTTTTAATCTTTCATCAACTTTCCCTTTATCTGATTGCGATCTAAAGTTAGGTGATCTATCGAACCTTCCTGCAGGATTATTACGCGTTTTTGAATATGATCTCAAAGGCGTTCTTGAGGACGATCTAGATTGCGTTTCTGGAAGGTCCTCTTCTATAGTTACCGGATTCGTTGGTCCTCCCAATATCCAGGATTCGAAGTGGACCTCCTCCTATACCTGTAGAAGTTTGGCGATTCTTTAAGCTCCTTCCAATTCTGGTAACGACTTCTATTATCCGTGTAAAACGTAGAAGAGCTGTCAAAAGATTTAACAGCCATCGAATCTCTATTGTTTTCTATTTTTGTTTTTAGCTTTCTAAATTCCATCTTCAATTTATGAACAACATTATCTTCATCAACAGGTTTCCTTTCCAACCCATCTTCAATCACTTCTTTGAGGCGGGTCTTTTCATCCGTTGTTATTTTTCCTCCTTCATAAGCTGCCTTTATCATTAACAAACTCATTACATAATTAAGACAAGTATTTATTTTTTCCCTAGATATTTCAGCCATCAAACTTTCGAACTTATCTAGGAATTTTTCGCAACTCTCTGATTTGTCAGTTTGAAAAGGCAAGAACTTTCTGTATAATGTCTTACACTTTCAGCCTTAGTTTTTGCATATTTGTTCTCTGCCAGAACCTCTAAGACATTGTGAACGGTCTTCAAAGAACTGTTAACTGTACGATCATTACGACTGTGATCACATATTCCTTAACTCTCTCATTCTTCTTCAAGCTTTCAATTAATTCATTATATTTATTATACTCACTATCTTTGTTATTAGTGCTCCAATCTTCAATTTCAACCTTAAATCTTTCAAAAGTTTTGTCCAACCCAAATCGGTGGTAGTTTGGCTTTTGTAATCTGAGTCGTTGTATCGTGAAAGATTTTGTTTTCGAAGTGCTATTTAAAAGCTTTGACAAAATCTCTGTTTGTTGTGTCAACATATTTGTCAAATCGGACCCATAGCTAACATTTTCTACTGAGCCATTGACTCGAGAATCACCAACTTTCGTCTTGTGAGTTGACTCCATATGCATAATGTAATCCAGTCTGGTTCCCATATTCACATCGCACGCATCACAGTAAGTTTGAGATATTCTAGTATCCATCGTGAGCATCTTGAGCTTGAAACAGGTCCATATTTCTGAAGTGATCCATCAAAATCTTTGCTTCCTCATCCTTGAATTTATTAGCTCTTGTCTTTCTTACACAATCATCATCTGTACCAATATGACCAAACAGTGGGACCTTATTGCAAGTCTTACATTTTAAGAAATTAAATTCTCCTGTAATCTTGTTTATTATTCCAAATTTTTCAAGCTTACTAATATCATCAGATAGATCACCATCACTTTTATATCCAGAAGTGTCAAATGAAAACATACTTCTTTATGCAAAAACCACCACCGGGAGGGCTAGGATCATTCCAGGCCAAACTGGGCAAAATTAGATCAATTATTATACATAAAGGACTGACTACAGGGAAGACGAACAGCTTCCAAGTTTACGTTATTCGCCGTTAATACCGTTCGGAAATCCTTCAGATTTTCTCCACTTGTTGCCCTCAGCTATCACATCCAAGCAAAGACTGACATTACAATCATCGTGTGTTTCTACATGAAAGCATTACTTCAGTAAGTTTCTTCCACTTTAAGCATTACTTCACGATGTGTTTCCAGTATCAGTGCACAGTCCCCCCAAGCTTTGGCAGTGAGAGGATTACGAATTCATCCAAACGAAGACCATGATAACTTCGGCTTACTCTTCAAGGCGTCCAATACTTCATTTTCCTCCAGCAGCAAACATCCAAGCAGCTACGAAACTTGACGCCAGGAACATGCCGAAAGTAAAAGCATTTGCCCACATGACCTGGAAATCCCCCACACCCCCAGCAGTGAAGGGGAAAGTCTACTCCATCCTCATAATGATGTTACGTTGTATAAATCAGCAGAAAACTCCGTTAAAATGGTAAATCCAAAGTATAATATTCAGCTCCACGCTCTGCTACCAAATGTTAGATAGGATACTTAAGAGACGTTTCCTATATAGTGGTTTATTTACGACTTAACATATACACAAAAGATATACAAGGTGAGCTTCCGTAAAACACTGTAACTGCTCAAACTACATAACAAGCTTGTTTGAAGGTCTGAGCACTAATTACATTTAAAATACATTTTTAGCCGGAAACTATATAACAGAGATTCATTTGAGGCTTCAGGAAAGTTAGAGATTCATTCAAGCTTCAGGAGAGTTAGAGAGGGATTCCATCGAAAGCTTTCAGGAAGGAATTTTATTAGAGGATTCCATAATTGGAAGGCTTTCAGTTAAGAGTTTAGAGATTCATTCGGGCGGCTTCAGGAATAGTTATAGAGGGATCCATATGAGGCTTCCAGGAAGAGTTTAGAGATTCATTCCGAGGCTTCAGAAGAGTTAAGATTCAGTTGAGGCCTTCAGGAGAGTTAAGATTTCTACGAGCCTTCAGGAAGAGTTATAGCTTCTTTGAGGCTTCAGGCAGCAGTTAGAGATTCAGTCGAGGTTCAGGAAGATTGAGAGGGATCCATATGAGGCTTCAGGAAGAGTATAGAGATTTTCATTCGAGGCTTCAGGAAGAGTTAGAGATTCATTTGAGGGCTTCAGTAAGAGTTAGAGATTCATTTAGAGGCTTCAGGAAGAGGAGAGATTCATTCAGGCTTCAGGAAGAGTTTAGAGATTCCCTTTGAGTCCTTCAGGAAGATTTAGAGATTCAATTCGAGCTTCAGGAAGAGTTAGAGAATTCATTTGAGGCTTCAGGAGAGTTAGAATTCTTCGAGGCTTCAGGAAGAGTTAGAGATTCTTCGAGGCCTTCAGGAAGAGTTAGAGATTCATTCGAGGCTTCAGGAGAGTTAGAGATTCATTTGAGGCTTCAGGAAGAGTTAGAGATTCATTTGAGGCTTCAGGACAGAGTTAGAGAGGGATTCATTCGAAGGCTTCAGGAAGAGTTAGAGATTCATTTAGGCTTCAGGAAGAGTTAGAGATTCATTCGAGGCTTCAGGAAGAGTTAGAGATCATTTGAGGCTTCAGGAGAGTTAGAGATTCATTCGAGGCTTCAGGAAGAGCTAGAGATTCATTTGAGGCTTCAGGAAGAGTTAGAGATTCATTTGAAGCTTCAGGAAGAGTTAAAGATTCATACGAGGCTTCAGGAAGAGTTAGAGAGGGATTCATTTGAGGCTTCAGGAAGAGTTAAAGATTCATACGAGGCTTCAGGAAGAGTTAGAGAGGGATTCATTCGAGGCTTCAGGAAGAGTTAGAGAGGGATTCATTTGAGGCTTCAGAAAGAGTTGAAGATTCATTTGAGGCTTCAGTTAGGAGTTAGAGAGGGATTCATTCGAGGCTTCAGGAGGAGTTAGAGATTCATTTGAGGCATAAAGTAGAGTTAGAGATTCATTTGATGGTTCAGGAAGAGTTAGAGAGGAATTCATTTGAGGCTTCAGGAGGAGTTAGAAATTCATTTGATGCTTCAGGAAGAGTTAGAGAGGGATTCATTTGAGGCTTCAGGAGGAGTTAGAAATTCATTTGATGCTTCAGGAAGAGTTAGAGAGGGATTCATTTGAGGCTTCAGGAGGAGTTAGAAATTCATTTGATGCTTCAGGAAGAGTTAGAGAGGGGTTCATTCGAGGCTTCATGAAGAGTTAGGGATGGATTCATTTGAGGCTTCAAGAGGAGTTAGAAATTCATTCGAGGCTTTCAGGAAGAGTTAGAGAGGGATTCATTCGAGGGCCTCCGGATGAGTTAAAGATTTATTCAATGCTTCAGGAAGAGTTAGAGAGGGATTCATTCGATGCTTCAGGATGAGTTAGAGATGGATTCATTTGAGGCTTCAGGTAGAGTTAGAGAGTGATTCATTCGAGGCTTCAGGACGAGTTAGAGAGGGGTTCAATTGAGGCTTCAGGAAATTTAGAGAGGGATTCATTTGAGGCTTCAGGAAGCGTTAGAGATTCATTTGAGGCTTCAGGAAAAGTAATTTCCTTGTAGACTTCCTCAATTTCGTAGAGACCCTTATACAACCTGGGCTATTTTCCACGACACCACTCTCTCTCTCTCTCTCTCTCTCTCTCTCTCTCTCTCTTCTCTCCTCTATCTCTCTCTCTCTCTTCTATTTCGCTCGAGTTTATCCTTTATTCGTCTACATTTCTTGGACTGTCAATATGCGTTAGTGTCTTCCTTGTAAGGCAGCATATCCAGTTTTTTATTTTATTTTTTTTTATTTATCCTACAATCGAAGAGGCTGTTTCTTCTTCTCATAATTAACCTGCGTCTTTTCCTCAACAAACTCTCCTCATCTTCCGATGTTCGATGGGAGGTACGTATATCTCACCTGTGTCTCAGAGCATCCATTAGGCGACCATCAGTAACACCCCACCCCCCTCCCCCTCCACTCTAGGCATTCCTCGGCTTTGTTCTCGTACCGGATATTGGTATTCCTTCTCTATATCTTGACTATTTCGTTATTTCTGTACGAGCGTACTTGAAGTAGTAGTGGCTCGAGGCATCGTATCTTTCTTGCAGGGCTCTTCGGGGCATAATTGAATTTTCTTGAGGTCTATTCAGATTGCAAATTCCTCCCAATGGCTGCTTTTATATCTCAGAGCCTTCTCATAATTGGATCTCTGGGGCTCTTGTGTGTATCGTAATGATAATATGTTGTCACTCATATCAGGCCCGTAAGGTTTGTTGGAATCTCTCTCTCTCTCTCTCTCTCTCTCTCTCTCTCTCTCTCCCTTTATACAGAGACGACGTTTTATTAACAACGTTTCGTTAAACGAAGCGTAGGCCTAATCTGTACTTGGTGTCTGAAGTGTCAGTGGTGAAGGAAGTTATGGAAGGATATCCTTATCCTACGGATTGTGTTACGTCTTTAGGATTCCTGGTTATATTCACATATGTTGTTATTCGTTCTTTAAGTTCCGGGATTCACAGAAACTGGAATGCTGGAATGTAGGAACGAATTCGATTGTGTCTGCAATCTGGAGTCGTGATCGCTCTGAGAGAGCGAAGAGAAACTTCCAGACTTAAGTTCTTTCTGCTGTCACAAAAATGTAAAACTCGAAAAGCGTCTTTTATTTAGGTTATTTAAATGAATCTCTTCTCTTAGTGAGTAGTGGTTTGCACAAAATTGGTATGAACGTAATAATATTTTCTTTGACAGATGGCATAGGCCTACTGGAAGGAACGCTCGGTTCGTTGTAAGTTTTTGTAACGAGGTTTCTCAGTAAGATTGGCCTAATGCAGTCACATCTTTGGGCCTACTCTTTTATTTCGGAATTTCTGTCTTCCTCCAGACAGGGAGTCTTCGTACAAAACCAGAAAAAGGTAATAATAAATCAGAATAATTATTCAGTTTCTTTATTATCTGATAAGACGCACCGTGAATCTCATTTTCTATCAACGTCGACATTAATCACAGACTCCGCTAGAACGTTGACGCTTTCTGCTGAAGAACTGAAAATATTAGCATTTCAGTGGCTTTTTTTTTTTTTTTTTTTCTTTTGTGACCCCTTCCCAATTGACACTACACATTTATTGCATTTGTACCTGGACTAGATTGCTGCTTGAAAGAAAGCGAGAGAGAGAGAGAGTTTTATTTGAAACATTGAATTGTAGGTTATCTGGGTTTGGGCCACTTCGATAGGCATTGATAGAGATTTTTTTTATTTGATTCTCCCTCGTAATTTTTTACTAAGATTTTTGTATTAGAGAGTCAGTTACACAAACGTATTTTTCATTAGGGAATTTAGGTCTTTTTACTCATTTGCTACAAGTAAAGTTAGTGAAACCATTTGATAGTATTCACGAACACATTTTTATGTTGCTTATATGAGCCCCTTAACAAGTCTCGCTGTCCGCGTGAGAAACTAGTTCCCATGGCGTCATGCTGCGTTTATAGCATGTTCGTTATTGAGTAATGAATTCGTTCTGCCTTCATTGTGCTTAATGTTTTAGAAAAAAGTTTTTCTTTCTGAATTATGTTAAATATTTGCAGGAGTAGGTCTAGTTTTTATGTACGGCGTGTAAACTCCGTGGTGGGTCTGTCCCCAGAGTGCAGTTAGTTTCAGCTCCTTAATTATTATTATTATTATTCATAATCGGTAGAATTATCGGCTCTGTGCGGCTATTGACATCATACTATTGCAGTTATTATTTCTATCTTACAAGGAAAAGTCGTTTCTAAGTTTCCAAGCATGTCTGGTCGACTGTGTTTAGAATGAGACTTTGTAATCATTATTGTTCATTTAAATTTAAGCCAGTTCTCTCTCTCTCTCTCTCTCTCTCTCTCTCTCTCTCTCTGAACTTTTAATCCAGGCTTGGCTTTATGGCGTGAGAGAATTTCCTGTTGTCCTTTATAAAGAGGACAACCACAATGATTTTTTGGAGGGAGAGAGTCAGTGGAAGCTTTTAAAGCTGTTGGTCATCAGTGGTGGAAGAGGGAAAGAAGTGGGAATGCCTGGGTGTTCTGTCTGATGGAAAGATTTTACGTTCAAATATCTCTAGACTCCTGTTTTAAAAATTCCGTTTTGTATTTAGTTTTTTAATTGGTTGATGTTATGTGCATAATGGAGGGTTCTAGGCTTGTCTTGTATGCGTGGAATATAAAACCATGGGTTTTTTTTATTGTTGGTAGTCTTAAACCGAGTTTTTTTAATGGTTTTGTATAGGCCTAATAGACCTGTTGCTTTTGGTAATATTATTGTTTAATTTAATATTTTGTAATCACTTCTACTTCTAGATATTTGGGAGTTAAGGTATCAAAGGATCAGACCTTTAATAGCGACTCCGCAAGATATATATTTGTTTATTTGGTGTGTAGCTACTGAATGTGCAAGGTATTGCGCCATAACAACAATTAATTGTCTCGTGGTAAATGCTGTTCATTTTCAGTTTAACGTCATAGATTGATTGATTGATTGATTGAGAGAGAGAGAGAGAGAGAGAGAGAGAGAGAGAGAGAGAGAGAGAGAGAGAGAAACAATGGTGTTTGTTCCGTGCCTTCTCGTAGCTTCTTAACGACAAATTAGGCCTATATTGCAAGGATTTTATCTAAGAGAGAGGAGATAAGGATTTTATTTCGGCATATACAAAGTTCCACTATTATTTCCATCGGCATTTCCCAAATTCTCATCAAAAAACAAAAGACGATGCGTTTAAATCGAGCGCAAATATTAGTACAAACCTAAAATGTATTGATCATCCATAACTTTTCACCAAAGGGTTATTGACATAGGTGGCCTGGGAGTGGGCGGCGTCGGTTGCTTGTTACCGACCCGGCTGTCGATTAAAAGAAAAAAAAGAAAAATGAAAAAAAAGAACCTAGATTATCGACAACTGTTGCCAAAAAGGCGTAAGCCCTTCAGGCCGCCTCCGCTCTTCTGCTTCAACAGGAATGTCACAGGTGTTGACGTCAAACTTCTACTTGAGCGTTGCTCTCTCTCTCTCTCTCTCTCTCTCTCTCTCTCTCCTCTCTCTCTCTCTCTCTCACCAAATTTCTGTTGATGTTAAATTCTGTTCACTTTGGGAACGTGATAAAAATGGAGATGGGTAAAGGTAATTATTGTAATTGATGCCAACAACATTTAGGGCGATATGGAGGAGGCAATTAATGGTCATTGCTGTTCTATTTCACGATAAAGTGTGATCATTTTGTACTAATCCTGATTCCGTTTTTCGAAATAACTGTGGGTTATATTTTTTGGAGTGTAAATGCACTTACATACACATGTATGTATGTATGTATAGTATGTAATGCCACTGCTGACAACTTCTAAATAATAGGAGAATAAAAAAAATAAAAAACAAAAATAGAGAGAGAGAGAGAGAGAGAGAGAGAGAGAGAGAGAGAATCCATGTGAACACCTAATGATTGTCAAACTCTCGGAATAAGCAACTGTCACAGAAGATGATCCCTTTCAGCCATAATGGGAAAGTTGTAATGGAATATTTATCAGGAATCGCTTCTTACGTGATATGGATCCCAGGCTTTTTTGCTTTATATTGACTTTGTTTGTGTTTGTGTATCTTGTTTGTATGCGTTTGTGTGTGCGATACTGCCTTATACAACCATCTAAATGCATAGAACCTAGATATCGGTTTAAATTAAAAGTTAAAAGTTTTGTTGAAAAATTATGGATGCTTTTATGGTATAGATTCATGTGGGTTGTAGTCGACTGACTGAGAACTCTCTCTCTCTCTCTCTCTCTCTCTCTCTCTCTCTCTCTCTCTCTCTCTCATCTTTGTTTTCAGCTTACCCTTTGTCTTATTTATTTCTGAGGAAAGGCAAATTTAGGACAACGATGAAAGCAAAATATAACAAGATAAAAGGTAGAGCCAAATAATTTATGCATTTTGATGTCATATCTTTTTTCTAAAGGTGTTTTTTCTTTTATTTCAGGTATGTTCTCTATTGAGGATTTATCGAGGCATTACTTAAGGTACTGTGGTAAGGACTTCAACTATATCTAGTCGTTTGTTTTCAATTTTTTATTTATTTTAGTCATTACTTCTGAAAAATACTGAACTTCATAATTACTGTTTATGTTACCATTAAAAGTATGAGAGAGAGAGAGAGAGAGAGAGAGAGAGAGAGAGAGAGAGAGAGAGAGAGAGAGAGAGAGCAATTGCGTTTAGATTGGTTTGTGTATTATTCGTGTATTTCCATCCATTTCCTCGTAATTGTTCGTAACTCCCACATATAACTAATCCCAGACCTTTTAAAATTCGATTGTACCAAGCTACGCTGATGGACACCAATATTGAAGCTTCCTATGCAATAAGAACACTGATCGTCTTCTCTGGTGATTTCTCGTGAGAATCAACATCTCTTCAGTTTCATAGGAAATGGTTCCCAGTTGATCGTCACATTTGGGGAGAAGGGGAGAGCCCTTGATCTCTGTTCTTGCGAGGAAGTTGAAGAAATAAAAAGGTGGAAGTTTGAGGTATTAAGGAATGAAAAGTATAATAGATTTTTTGACCGAGAATCATTCTATTTTTCCTGTTGCTTTACGTTCTGGTGCAAAATAAAGAAGTTTTTGCTTGATGCCAGAACGACTTGAAGAACAAAATAGTGTAGATGAGAGAGATATAAGTAAATTTTAATTAGTGGGCGTTAATACCATTCATAAAGAACGTTTATTACCCACCAACTGAGGACTGGTCCTCATCATGTCCAGCTTCTAATGGCATCATTAATGTGATTTTTATTGGTATAATCGTTAATTAGAAGATGTGTAATAATATAGCTTTTTTTTATTTTACTTAAGTTATATATTTGTTCAATAAGTGCTTTATTTACTTGTTTACAGTATTATGGGTTATTTTGATATTGCTTATTTTTATTGTTAGCCATAATATCATTAATTAGAAATCAGAGTAATTACAGTAATAGAGTAAAGCATAGCTTTATCATTTACTTTCTGTTAAAGTTATGAAATAAATTTTCACAATATTTCGTTTTAAATCTTTAACTTTTTGACATTTTTATCGAAAAACAGTCCATTCTTTTGCAAGTTCTTCGTTAGGGCTAGAAACAATAGAGAGAGAGAGAGAGAGACTACACTATCCATGTCATATATGTTCAACGCCTCACTAACGAATTCTAATTCTCCCCAAATTGCCCCAAGTGAGATAAACGAGAAATATCTCCCTTTGTTCCCGACCTTTCTCCCCCTCTTCCCTAAGCCCCAATCCTTCCTACTCCCGACCCTACTAGATACACACCACCCCAATATATCCTATTCGGCTCCTCTCAGGTATCTAGGATTTAATTGCCAACCTGCACGGAGAAATCTGTCGGCCGATGAGGTGGGACCTTTCCCAGCAGACGGAGAATATCAAGGTTTATTTACCTTAAAAGCTGAGATTTTGTTTGTGGTATTTAGTTATTATAATTGATGGATAATGTTGAGATGTCAGTGGCGGGTAGAAGGAGCTAAAGTAGATAGCAGATTGCATTCTACAAGCACAAAGGCGCCCTCCTCTCCAAGATCATGTTTCAGTAGCAGTTCCATGTTATCCTCATGGCTACTCCATACTGCCTTTGAGACTCTCTCTCTCTCTCTCTCTCTCTCTCTCTCATATAATATCGGCTCTCTTAAACATATCCAAGATTGAATCCCGAATCCAAACAGCGAAAGGAGACGAATCTCTGTAATGTCTCTTACCTTCATTTATGAATAGAAGAGAGAGAGAGAGAGAGAGAGAGAGAGGAGAGAGAGAGAGAGAGAGAGAGAGAGATCGTCTAATCATCATATTTAATGACTTGGGTTAGTGGCTGATAGGGCACCAGATCAATCTCCTCCCTCCCCTCCCAGACCCCCACCCTTCCACCCCTCGCCCTCAATTGATGAGGAGGAGCGAATATCTAATTCAGCCCAAGGTATATAGAATAATGGAGAGAGGTACAGTCACTTTGGTCGCGGGGGTAGTTGTGGGGTATTTCCGTGACAGGCCTGGAGGCCAGGGTGGGAGCGGTCAAGGCAAGTACTACCTTGGGAACCACTCAAGTACCTTGGGTCGAAGGGATTAGGTCTGTAAGTGTCAGATGTCCTTTTCACTCTGCTATCTTGCATACGTTTGGTGTTCTTTTGAATTCATATAGGTCACTGTAATACACATACAAAATCGTATATTGATAATGTTTGGCACTCTAATATATAATAGAAACCTTGAATTAATATGCTTGACAGGACTTAAAAAAATATTCAATTAGCATTTGACCTGGCATTTATTTACAAAGGCTTATTTACAATTTTACAATACATTATTTAATAAACTAATACAGATAGACATAGATAACACATAACAGTATCTGGCTTCATAATGGAAATGAAAAATACTTAATAAAAGTGAAAAAAAACAACAATTCTTTAAATTTTAATGGCATTATTTAGTTAATTTATGCATCTTTTTCTTTTTTTGCCTACTTGATAAAATTTGGGCATTCAGAGCTCTCATCCTAAAAAACATCCGACATCTGACAAAAAACAATATTAATTTAAAAGGCAAGGATACACAATTTTCAATATGGCGTGTCAAGTTGCATAATACTCCATTGCCTGGTCTCAGTGTATTTTCTCCATTGTATGTTTGAAAAAATGCG
This sequence comes from Macrobrachium nipponense, assembly GCF_015104395.2. NCBI lineage: Eukaryota > Metazoa > Arthropoda > Malacostraca > Decapoda > Palaemonidae > Macrobrachium > Macrobrachium nipponense. Next base: position 19,384,389 of record NC_087214.1, on the reverse strand, counting down.
CCCTCAGTATGGGGGAACCATAGCCTATTTCGTCATATGTATGCGGGACTGTTCCCGTAATATTAATATTAAAAAGGATTAGAGTTATTCGGTAACGAATAACGAAAGTTGTTAATATTAAAAGGGAGGAAAGTTATGCGGTAACGAATAACGAAAGTAGCAAGCCGCAGACAGTAGCTATGACTTTCATCTTTACTCCCCTGACAGTTTCAGTAAACGAAAAAACCTAAATAGGAGAGAAAAATAATTAAATAAGAAAACTTATTTACACCTTTCAGCCATACTGGAAGCCAAATGGGAACCCACCAAAGGATATGGCAGACCACTGAACCTTAAGAGTATTCAGAAACATAGGCCTAGCCAGGTTAGCCTGGGTAATGCCATAGCCTAAAAACTAATGCACAGACCTTAATCAGAGTAATAAAAAACATCTGTATACGAGACCCTATGAATATTTCAACTTTTAACATTCAAATCATCAGATAAACTCAAAAATTCATCTCCATAAATAAAAATATATTGAGTCTTACCTTACAATTAATAGCGAACAAACAACGTTCGTTATTTACGCCGTAAGTATAACAAGGCACACAAGAGAAAACACACTCAAGTAGGCCAACGAGGAAGTGAGGGTCAAAAGGTATTGTTTGTATGATGTTTTTACGTTACATGGAGCCAGCGGATAATCAGCGACGGGACCAACCACAGACCAATGGCTATACGTAACTTTCGAACCACGTCGAGAGTGAACTTCTATCACCAGAAAGAAAGTATTATGCTTCTGGCAGCTATCACCTCTGTGATCGTCATTCAAGTTAAACTTCAAACTTGTTTTTCTTTTACCGAATGTTAGTTAAATGTCTTATGCATATATTACTTTATATAATCTATTAATTTGTTTCTTTTTATTTATTTGTCGAATACAGCCTAGTAAATTAATATGTAAGCGTTTGTACTTGAATTCCGAACGAAGACCGTGTCAGCTCCCTAAAGTAAGAACGGCTGAATAGTTTGAGTAGAATATTATACATTAATAATATTATGGACCCGTGGTTAAGAGTTCATCAACTTCGCTTCACTATTAAAATCAATAATGATGAAAACAACAATATACTCAAGTACACGATCATCAACAAATACAGGATGCAAATACAATACAAATAATTGCAAAGTGAATTGAGAGAAGATAGAAATACGCTCATAAGTTCATAACATTAGAGTTCATTTGATTTTGTTTTGTTTTGTTTTGTGTAAATTTGTGTTTATTTTTTTCTAATAATACGTGGAAATTCTAGCTAGAACAGCTATTATAAGAAATAAGTATATCTTAGCGAATAGATAACGTAACGTAAAATAAGAATATTTAAGGTATTAACAACCAACTTGATTTAACCGAAGGTGAAGAGGTTGGTGACATGCCCGATGTACAGTAAGTTCCAGAAGTGAAGCGACAAATCTCAGAATTGATCGTACTTCTTTAGAAACTCGTGGGGTAGCCAGTTAGTATATTTTATTCCAATTATTGTCATACCTATTTAATCTGATAATACGTATCATGATTAACTGTATAATCGCAGAAAGTATTTCCCTAGTGAATGATTAATGTTAGTTCAATAATTGTTTGTCAAAAGGAAATAAAAAATTTTTCCCCAAAGAAACTTCTGCGGCTCTCAAAGTGTGATATCAAGTGTTCGAATCACCCTAGTGTGGCAGCAGGACAGAGTACATAAGCATTGGCCTAATATTTGTAAATTAATTTTCTACTTTTATAGCGTTATATCGAAAGTTATTATGATTTCTTTTGATAAAGCACAGAGAAGTTTAGCATCTGATTAAGTGAAATATAAATGAAACACAAGTTGGTGTAAAAAAAAAAAAAAAAAAACGAAATCCAAGTTACATGTGGGTTTAGGATTGGTTACATGGTTAGACCTATTTCAAGAATCAAGGAAATATATTTTCCAGCTTGTTAGTTAATAATTTCATCGAATTTCTCAATTGTGCAAATTTTTGCATGTGGAATTGCGTTGAGGGTCGCACCAAACAAGTATTTTCGTAGGTTTCCACTTTTTTTTTCAGTGCATAAGTGAGACTGTTCTTGTCCATACGATTTGGAGTGTGAATATGCTTGGCGAGCATTATTTTCAATTCGAGTATCTTCTGTTATGCTCTCTCTCTCTCTCTCTCAGGACCTTTTTATCTAGTCAGGAATAACCAGAGGTCTGTTTTAAGAATCAGCACTCGGCCTATTGGTCATGCTCGGGTGCTTCTTTATGTGTGTATATATAATATATATATATATATATATATATATATATATATATATATATATATATATATATATATATATATATATATATATCCAAAAAAACTCATAAATTTCTGTTATACAATAATGCCTTGACTGGATGAACTGATTACTGGTTGTCCGTGGAAATATGAATTTGGGTGATATCACTCTCTTAGTATGATACGCCCACTTACGCAAATTCAGTCGTAAATTTCACGGTTGGAATATGATTAGAAGATTTGAGGTAAAAGGTTGAAGTGAAAAAGGTGGAGTTAGCATTGTGGGGGGTAGAGGTAGTGGGGGGGGGGGGGGGGGGGGGGGGGGGGGGGGGGGGGGGGGGGGGGGGGGGCGGGAGGGGTTTGTTGGGGTCTGTCGTTCTCCCTACTTAACCAGGTGGTATTATTACGGGTGTTCTGGTTGCTTGTGACTTTTTTCTTTTTTTTGTGTGTAGCGAGTCTGTTTCCCAGGTGCAAGGACAGGTCGTGGTATCGGTCCTGAAGGTTCTATCTTTGCCTAAATAACAGACAGCGGCCCTGCATTGTAAGCCTTGCAATGCCCGGAGCTAGGCCTAGTCACCTGAAGGTAGCAGCAACAGTTAGAGCCTTTCTCGAAGATGGTGTTTTATGCTCGGTCCTAGAAGCTAGAATCAGAACTACCAACCACACCCAACTTGTCTATTGAATCTAGGTGCATTCATGGTTGATTATGATTAATGTCTCTGAGATTTTCCCTTTACATTCTATTGATACTTGCATGGTTTTATGCATTTTCGCTAAAATAATTGATAATACACTATGATATTAAATATTTGTTTCCACATTGCTCGAAATATACATTGGTAATGTTGGTAATCCTGTGTTGAACGAAAATTTCAAATTGTTTCGTTTATATAGTTTGAAGTAATTACTATACTTTAAAATAATTACGATTACCGTAATTTTTTCTTATGATTGTTATAAATATTATAAATATCATAGATTTGATATTTGTGCATCATATGTTAGCTTTATTTTGCTTGATAGAGCTTTCACTGTAGAGAAAAAATAAATTTTTCAGCTAAGAGTTGTAGTTGCCAGTTAGTGAATTTCGAACGAAATCCTCTGAAATTTGTAGCTTCAGTTTTGGAACTTACTGTACAACAATGTATCAGCAGTAGTACCTCGTTTCGTGTGTTGTGTCTGTGTGTGTGTGTCGGCGTACTGAATTCACAGCATAACTTATTGCGTAATTCGAAAGCTTAGAAGCTTAAATATGTTAGAGCGGGTACCTACGAATGTCTGTTATTGAATTGAGAATGTCTAAAGTTTGTGTCTGATCAGCGTTAAAACATAGATAAAAGAAAAATGTGTTCCAAGATGACATCATCACAACATCCCGTTGACAAAGGTAAGGGTTTGGATAGGTCCAGTCAAAACCATTTTCATATTTACCCATTAAATTTGAATTTCTTAAACGTAAAATACGCATAAGCAGTCAATTATTATCACAATTCAATATTCTGAGTATAGGTTGGCCTTTGGATTTTAGGCTTATGATATTTTGTAAGCTAAGCTGTAGACCTAGGCCTATGTTTTTCCAAAATGCTTAGGGTGTATATGAATAATGTTTAGTGTGGACCTCTGGGCTCTGCTAACTAACCATTCCAGGTTTGTATTGATTGACTGATTTATTTATTCACTCATTTATGTGTACGGCCACTACACTCTTGTTGAAATCTCAAGTTCCAATTCACGTTTAAAAATATCTAAGTGAATATTATTATTTTTTTAATTATTTTTTTAAATCTTAAAATACTCGCATTTCTATTTGATCATCGAGTATATTCACGCATTTATGAAAAGTGTAGTTCAAGTGTCACTTTTTAACTGAGAACACTTACTCTAAACTGTAAATTCTAGACACTGCCTGGAGGTACTATCGGTCTAGCACTGAAGTCGGTGTTCGGTGTTGAGTTTCAAGTGGAAATTCGATGACAATTACTTGGAATTGGTCGTGCAGATGGGGCTGTTCCTCGATTGTTGGTCCACACCAGATACACCTGTTATTATTGTTATTATTATTATTATTATTATTTTTTCTTCAATACCTTTATGATTTTGTTAGTTTCTCGGTAAACATCTGCTTGTAGGCCTAACGTTAAACTAATATATTATTACTGTTTTTATTATTATTTAATATCCATCACGGCTAGCAGTCTCTCTCTCTCTCTCTCTCCTGATTGATAAACCACTACTGTTTTTAATATTATGGACTAACCCGAAACTGATGCCATATTGTTTTTATTATTATTAATTGATACCCAACATTACTACCAGCTCTCTCTCTCTCTCTCCTTGTTCAACGCAAAATTTATATCTGGTGATTAGAAATTAATTTCTTTATATAGTGTAGTTCGGATCCCACAATAAGCTGTAGACGGTCCCGGTGATAGGTGACCAATTGATTCCTAGCCGCGTAAAAATATCTTTTAGGCTAAGGCCCCACCGGATCCGTCGCGGCGCGTCGCGTGCGTCCAACACGGCTATCCGTCTACAAGCGTCTCCGTCTTCTGCGAGTGTGGCCCAACCAGACAAACGTGCGACGGTTACAAGACGGACAGTTCAGCACCACTAGTCGTTATGGAGGGAGCGTGCGAATTTTTGCTCTATGACTCATCGCTGTTAACAAAATTAGAAGTGTTTAAGAACAGGAAAATCTGGACTCACGACATAAATTTAAAACGAGGAAAGAGTGGAGAATACGCAACACTCTTTCATAAGCTACGACAGCATCCAGACAAGTTTTTTTAATATTGTCGGATGTCGCCGAAAACCTTTGACTTCATTCACGAGGGCATCATGTCTCGAATATCAAAATTTGATACCAATTACAGGAGACCAATATCAACGGAGGAGAGACTTGTAGTAACTCTGTGGTAAGGATTACTGATTTCTAAATTTGTAAGGTTGCACTTTATTTTATTCAATAAAAAAAAATCAAAAAAAAAATCAATAAAAAAAATTGTAAATTACTTGTTTGGTGAACTGCTACTATATAAAGAAACTTTTTAAACAAAGGTATTTACATACATGTATCCAGTAGAATATGATAATACTAATATTAAAAACTACCTGAATTCTTTAACACAACCAAAAATCATCACTTTTGATATTGCTCAAAGTTGGGTAGGTGGTTCAATAGATGGTGTCTGGCTCGGCTGCTGTTGTGCATCTAATTCTTGTAGCAAAAGCTCTTGAAATTTGATTTTTAGAAACATCTTCCTATTTCTGGGCAATGACCGGAAGTCCGGTAACAAACTCCGAAAAAAGAGCAGATCATCATCATCTTCATTCATTTTCTTTGTCAGTAATTAGTTTTTTACTCTCAAGTGTGATCAATTCCTGTCGATAATCATCATCTAATTTCCGTTTTGCCGTTCGTTTTCTTTCATTGCTACTACATACAGAGTTTTGAAGCATCTGCTTACTATTTGTAATTTTCTCATTTTGCACATTCCGAGTTCCTTCCTCATCATCATCATCTAGTTGTGATTCATCAAGGACGGTATCACATTGAGTTGTTCTTCCATTCATTGTGTCACTGGGGTACTTCTCAGAAGAATAATGTGCATCATCTTCACTAACATGTTGTCCAGGTGTTGATACGATGTTAGTGACTCGATCACGGTTTAACAATGTGTCATTTAAAAACGACAACTGACGAAAGTATGGCCAGTTTGAACGTGATATTACGTCACTTGAATCTCCTGAACGAGGCTTTGGAATTTTTTTCAGCTCCTTAACATAGTAATCACGAATTCCTCGCCACTTCGACTTCAGTCCATCTGCGAAAAAAATGATCATAAATTAATATAATAACGATATAATCAGTAAATATTATATATATATATATAATATATATATATATATATATATATATATATATATATATATATATATATGTATGTATGTATGTTATATATATTTTAAATTCATACACTTGTATTCAATGCGTGTTTGTATACGCATTATGTATGTGTATATATACGTTATATATCCTATATTTAACAGCATGTTTTTTTCCTTTTAGGTTTTTGGCCACCGGGTGCTCATTCCGTTCACTAGCCTTTTCATTTCGCATGGGGAAAACTTCTGTATCAAGGATTGTGAAGGAAGTAAGCGAGGCTATATGGGAAACATTTCAAGATACATATCTCCCATATCCGACAGAGGAGATCTGGCTGGAAAATTCTGCAAGATACGCATCTAAATGTGATTTTCCAAATTGTTTGGGTAGCATTGATGGAAAACACATACGGATCAAATGTCCACCGCAGTCAGGATCAATGTATTATAATTACAAGCAATACTTTTCCATCAACTTACAAGCAGTTGCAGGAGCAGACTGTAAATTTACAGTGATTGATGTTGGTGCCTTCGGCCGAGAAAGTGACGGAGGAATATTTCGAGGTTCGTCATTCTACCAAAATTTAGAGATGGATGTATTGAATATACCACAGGACACAAAACTTCCAAATACAGATGTGTCCCAACCCTATGTATTATTGGGAGATGAGGCCTATCCTTTAGTAAAACACTTAATGAGACCATTCCCACGACAGCAACTAGACGAAAAGAAACGCATCTTCAATTACAGGCTATCACGTGCCAGAAGAATGGTGGAATGTGCTTTTGGTATTCTTACGGCAAAGTGGCGGATTTTGCAAAAAAGCATAGAAACAGATATCAATGGTGCAATTATAATAACCAAAACAACATGCATCTTGCATAACATTGTATTAACACATGATGGATTTAAAGGTGTCGATAGTAACCATACAGTAGATGGTGCTGAAGTAGACCTACGCTCCATTTGTAATGCCAGGAGAAATAATCGTTACAAAGAGTGTGCCAAAAATATAAGGAATAAATTTGCTGATTACTTCTGTACTCCAACAGGAGAAGTTGCCTGGCAGTATAATTGATAGATCTATGTAATGTTCTCGAAACTGTTTGCTGGAATTTCCATATAGTGTTCATATTTTCTAATTCGTTGTATACCAGTATACTAGAGTTTATGTATATCTAGTTAATTGTATGGAAAAGTAAAATGTTCTTGCTTATAAATGTATCATTATATTCTAATAAAGGGCAAATTAGCTACTTACTGATATCATTATTATCCAGTTCTGAACTAATCTCCATCCACAATTTCTGGATCACACTCGATCTTTATGATCGCGATGTCTGGGATCCCATATTGGCTGTCGCTGGTACACCGCGGTAATTAACTCTTCCTTCATGTTGACTCAGCTCGGAGACGCACGTCTACTGCGGCTAAAAACAATGTTTTGTTCCTCACGCGTGCGGTCCGGTACGTCACCCACGCGCATCCGCCGTGTGGGGCCACTCGTATTTGAATTATGACAGTTGATCGAAACGCACAAAACGCGTAGCCGTGTTGGACGGACGCGACGCGCCGTGACGGATCCGGTGGGGCCTTAGCCCAACCCTTCTGGCCAGTCTCAGGAGCGCTGTTAAGCAGCTCAGTGGTCTGGCCATACTAAGATATACTTAACTTTTTTCTCTCTCCTTATTTTGCCATTTAAATACAACTTGAATAAAAAATAGTGCAAATTTTTTAATATATTTTTTTTTTTATATTTGTAATTCAAAACCTATGTAGATTAACGAATTTTAAGGAAAAAAATTATATGGGTTTTTAAGTCTAATTTTTGAACTTGGGAATCAAAACTATCGAGTAAAAAAGAAATTAAATTTGCCCCATATGACATTTCATATCTTTGGTAATTGGAAAAAGCTTGAGAAAGAAATTGTCGCCCTCCAAAGGGAACATATAATAAGGTATTTAATATTGGAAATAGATAGAAAGATACAAATCTTTTTTGCCGATAATATTCGTAGTGGATGGCATTCTCTCTCTCTCTCTCTCTCTCTCTCTCTTTATATATCTTATATATATATATATATAGATATTATATATATATATATATATATATATATATATATATATATATATTATAGTATGTATGTACACACACACAGTATAGGTATACAGCAATTAGGCTTCACTATGAGAGAGAGAGAGAGACTGTCATAACTTTCTACGACAATTTCGTCATATTTTTTTATTCAAAGTCTACCTTCTGCACTTAAGGATTTCTTAAGTTTATTGTTATTATTATTTGTTCGTCCCCTTCTGTCTCGCATTGCTGGACCTCTGTTTTACAGGTAGCGCTCTGGTCAGTGCTCTCGTAAACTGCTTAAATGTTCACTTTTGTTCCAAAGGCGATTCTTCTCCAGTGGGATCTGTGATGAACAGTTTCCATAGCGGGGAATACTTCTTTTGCCGATAATTATTCCCTTGACGTTGTTGTCTATAAAGGAATTTTTATTTATTTCTGTTTTCAGGTTCTTCCATTCCGGTATTTTGTGAAACTGACTGGAAGTTAGCTCTCTCTCTCTCTCTCTCTCTCTCTCTCTCTCTCTTTATCTAAGGGGGAGGGGGCCATTTATCCGAATTGCCTATTCAAATTTCCCCTCGTCTGAACGTTGTTTATAAAGGAGAGAACGATGCCGTATGAGGAAGGCTGTCCCGTGGAAGTTTGGGTTTCTCTGACTCTGTCTCGTCTTTTGTGAAGTTATGCGGAGAGTTAATTTTTTCAAGATATAAATAAGAACAATAATGATAATATTTCCGGTAGAGTTTGATGATGACACTGAATAGAAATTGCTTGTTTCTGTTTCAGAATTTGTTTTGTGTATCTCTCTCTCTCTCTCTCTCTCTGTCTCTCTCTCTCTCTCTCTCTCTCTCTCTCTCTCTCTCTCTCTCTCTCTCAGCTAAGAACCCGAGTAGCACGATTTCTTAACATAGGATATCACATTCACAGTAAAGCATCAACCAAAACACACACACACACACACATTCGAGTGTGCTGTTGGATACAGCTGTCTGCAAAATCGTTTTTGTGCGTTTCAGAAACAGCAGTCCAGTTTTATTACAAATTTGTTAATTTGTAGACAGTGATGGAAGGCAGAAATAAAAATATTATTTTGAACAGATTAATTTGTAAACTCGTAGAAGAAGGAATTATTAAGTAAGTTGGAGTAAGAAAGGTTCCATAATATTATTTCTAGAATTAATATCAGTTTAGGCACCACGCACACACAAGCACTGTTCCTCATTTAGATTCAGGCAATAAAGGAACCATAATTATATGACTGCTTCTGCTGCTATCACCTGCATAATTACATTTTCGAAAATGTAATTACATTGAGGGGGAGAGATACGAATTTTCAAAAAAGAGTGAGGGTTCATTTGGTAATTCAGATTTACCGAAATAATTTGTGTGGCTGAAATTGGAAGACATTTTATTTTTTTGGAGGTGCCACTGGAGGGTGATGCCTACAGTTAGTGTCGCATGGCCAACTGTAAGTGTTAGTAGAGATCTTGGTAGCATACTTTCTCCATCTACAAGGTTTTTATTTATTTATATATTTTATTAATATAATATCCTTTGAGTCTCTCCTTTTAACTTTGCTCAGATTTCAAACTCGCATTTCAAAGAAACTTGTTGGGGGGGGGGGGGGGGGGGGGCGGGGCGGCGGCGGCGGGGAGGCATAATATGTGTTCATTACTCCTCATGATTCTGTTAGGTGGCTCTAAATTCTCGCTGTGATTTTCTGTTATTTCTGAGAATCTACAGTTTTTATAATTTGTCTTTATTTGTTTGTTTAAAAAGCTCACAAGGGCGCTTTTTTAGGATTCTTAAACGAAGTTATTAAGGAAAGTAACGGAACAACGATGCAATCATAATTCCTTTGTAATAGATCGTAAATAAAAAGTTTATTTTTTATTTGGGTGCTAAAATTAATTCAGTTTTTGTAACAACTGCTTTTTTTAAAATAAATATGCTAATTTGACTGCAAGAGATCCGTATTTATAGTCAGTTGCATGGATGTGACCTACTTCTTGAAAAAGGCACAGAAACACACCAATAACTCTATGGGTTCTTGACTTCATATTTAACTGGTTTCTAGGAGTGCGTAGTAGTAGTAATCCACTTCTGTAGAAATTTTGGGAGCCCGGGCTCCCGGGTGTTTACGGGCTCCCGAACATAGGTCTTGACCTTCCCGGGGTGAAAACCCATCTCCGTTCCGAATCTCAGTCCCGTCAGATCAACGGCCCGGGCGCCCATACCAATCATACATACATACATTGCCAAATATATAATACACACACTATATTCTAGTCTGATTGAATAGATTTGAAGTCTCCCACTCCATAATGGTCTTCAAAATTGGAAGATTGAGGGTGAGTGAAGATTGAATCAGTGGCGGAGAGGCTGCTCATTTAGTCTGGATTCCGGGTGTTGTTTTTCTATTAAGGGAAAGAAATATAAGGAATAACATTTCCCCCTCTCTCTCTCTCTCTCTCTCTGCTCTCTCTCTCTCCCCTCTCTCTCTCTCTCTATCTCTCTCTCTCTCCAGCATTTCCTCACTTAAAATGTTTATTCGTCACCTTCTTGAAGAAGGCAAAATAAAAAAATAAGGAACTTTCTTATCAGTCCCATTTTTTTCCAAACCAAACTTTCAAGCCAGAGTTTTTATCTTACATCCCGTGACACCAATTCTTCTTCTTCTTCTCAGTCTTCAGTGAATTCTTATCTTCCTCCTTCAAGCTCTCCTCCTGACCGGAGTCAGCCTTCGTGAATATCTTAGAAGTCTTTCTGGAATTGAGAGACCAAAAATCAAAATAGGATTCCGAGCGATGAGATTAGATTGAAAGAGGCGCTTCGGAGATATTTTCTCAGGAAACTGCTTTGGTTTTATGAAGTTATTTATTTTTTAAAGAAAATTGTCAGAATTTGTGGCGTCGTATGATGACAGCGGTTATGAATTATAGTTTTACCCATTCAAGGATCCACTTAGGTGCCTAGTGCCATCAGTGGTCTTCACGTGGTACACTGGAGGCACTACTAATAAGGTTTTTTGTAGCGTCCCTTCGGCCCCTGGCTGCACCCCATGTTTTTTGTTTTTTTTTGTTTTACCACTTCCTTTCTTCAGGATTGCTGTCCAACCTCTTTGTTACCTCTTAGTGCAACTGTGGGGTTTTCTTCCAATTCCACCTTGAGATGCCTCTACTTCTTCATCTCCTTTATTATCTGGATCTCTTTGCTTTGCTGTCCATCCGCTCTAACTCCCTCTTTTTGCTCCCTTATCAGTGGTTGGCTTGATGCGTCAATTTCGTCGATGAAGAAATCACAACACACTCACGAATAAGGGAGAAGCATCAGGTTTAGATCTATCGTTCCTCGAAGTTGAATCTTGTGGTTTCATTTTTAGAGGCTACAATAGGTTCTGTACGGCCCTGTCCACACTAGCGGGCGCTGCCTGACGACCAAACACTGTTTCCATAACCCGTTCCACTATACTGACCAACCGAGTATGTGCCAGAAGATGCTAATGTCTGGTAATACTGCTTTGAAGCGAGAGAAAATACGAACAGCTGGAAGTGCCCGACGTGCATGCCCGCTAGTGTGGACCAAGGCCTTAAGATACAGATTCTTTACGCATACTACAGAAGCTTTGTAGAAAGACCCGTTTATAGTATTGTCTCCTTGATTTCTATGTAAGTAGGTGGTTTGTTTGAAGTTTTCTTTGGAATCAAAGGAAAGTTCCTCCTGGAAATTGGTCCGAAAAATAATATTTTAATTGAAAAACGACTTGTTGTGAAACTTAGAAGAAAGATTCTACGTGAAGAGCTCTTTCACACACACACACACACACACACACACAGAGAGAGAGAGAGAGAGAGAGAGAGAGAGAGAGAGAAGAGAGAATGTTACTTTGGAAATTCTCCCCCAGGGGGCGAAGCGTCGAGGGGCAGAGGAAGCAGAAGAAAGAAAGTCCTTTGATATTTGATTAAACAAACTTTTGGAATTTCATAACTGATAGAACGAGTGAAGAAGGGGACGAGATAGATTATCGTTTGTTGGTTTTGATTCTCTCTCTCTCTCTCTCTCTCTCTCTCTCTCTCTCTCTCTCTCTCTCTCTCTCTCTCTCTCTAAATTTATTTATAAGTGCAAAGTCGTAAGGAAACGCTTTGTCAGTAGTTTTTATTGTTTCTAATTTTCTCCAGAACAAAATCGTCCTTAGCAGACACTTTGGGGCTTCGTCCAGCCTCTTCCATAAGTGACGAGGTTCGTTCATTAAGGAACGAAGACCTAAGACTACAGACTGCACTTCGATATTTCCTTGATACGTTATAGCTAACAGACTTTCCACTTTGTCCCTAACCTGAACTGACCTTCAACATGAATATGAGAGATATATTAAAAGAATTTCACGTCTACCATGGCAACATAGGGAAAAGTAATCATTGTAGGGTAGCTAAATTGGGGTCCATTATATTGAGGTGTTACTGAACCAGCAGCTGTTTAAGAGACAGTTCAATAAACAGATTGAAAATTCAATATAAACTTATTGTTGAAGGCCATTCACTACATGTGTTTTGTCCACAACAACGTTTGAGAGTTAATAATTAAAACAAAATTTAAAATAACAAATCTATTTCCATGAAGATAAACAAATTAAGGTTGAATATAATCCAAATAGGTGTTTGGTAAACAACAACTTTTTTTAAAATAAAAATACGAATAAAATTAGAAAATTTATTTCCAGGAAAGCTGACAGTGAAGGAGTAAGAGGGTTAAGGTGTTTGTTTTTAGGTGGTGTCCAGAGAGAGAGAGAGAGAGAGAGAGACCAACAGGATTGGGATTTAAATCTCCGGAAGAAGGATTAGAATCTCCCCCTCGGGATTCAAATCGCATTTTCGAAGCTGAATCTTGGTGTCGTTCCTCTCGGCTGATTTCCTCCCCTGCTGATTTGCTCTGCCCCACTCACACACACACACACACACACACACACACACAGTTTTCGCTCTAGGCATAAGTAAAGTACAATTTTCGGGTTATTGGCCAGAACTGAAACGCGTCTTCCTTTACCGTCCTCCACCCCCCCCCCCCCCATCACTCAACCCCATATCATCATATCCCCCCCAAAACAAAACAAAAAAAAATCCTCAAAAAGACAAGGGTTACCCCGAGGCCTAAGAATCCTTTAAAGGGAAGAGAAGAAGAAGGGGAGAGAGGGAGAGAAGGATGAACCTTTGAAGTTGACCTCAGAATGCTTTGGGCCACAGGCAGTGGTAGTAGGAGTGGTTGGACAGCAAGATAAAGAGATCCAGAAAATGAAGACGAAGTATGAGGTTCTAAAGCTGGAATTGGGAGAAACCCTCACAGTTCCACTAAGAAATGACAGTTAGAGATACTGGACAGCAAGATTGAAGAATGGAAGAGGGAATGGACGTCAAGTAAAAGGCTTAGAAAAATAGTAGGTGCATTTAGGGGCCGAAGGGTCGCTACAAATAACATTTAGTAATGCCTACAGTTTGCCTCTAATGTGTACACAACAATTGTACATCCTAACATATTTTGAGCTTTTTTTGAAGCTTTTTTTTTGGTAAAATTTCCATTATGAATGAAAATGAAAAATCTCCTGTTTATTTTTGACACTGAGGGAAAGCTTAAGTGTTCTTAGGACAGACACAATTTTATAATTAGTAGGAATCCAATGAGCATTGGTTACTGTTTAGTTTATTCGTTTTCAGAAAAGTGTTGTGTAGTAATTACAGACCCTGTAAGCAAATTGGTTTAGGCAAATAATGTATTAGTGTGAACAAAACTGGCTAATCGTTTCCGTTCTGCAAAGACTACGTTATTCTACTAGGAGTGTAATTTAGCCTCTGGGGTGTGTGTGTGTGCTGTGTGTGGTTGTGTAAGTATGTGTGTGTGTGTGTTTGTTTATGCGTTTAATATTCGTTAAAACTGATTGAGCAGGAATAAGTTAAATTCGACAACTGATGAAATTACATTCAATCCATATTTTTACTTTAGAAGAAGGTGTTCTTTGAAATGAACTTAATACGTAAATAACTATTGAGTAATAACTCTGATGGACTAGAATTTACAATTTATTTCAACATGATAATTTTGTGTTTTCTGTCAATAAGATTGCTGCTAATTAGTTTGGAAGGGATTGAAAAACTTCACACAAGACACAAAAAACTGGAAGTTTTTCAGAGAGTAATTAACTTTTGAGTAGCACCTTTGGTGGGCGTTCATTCCCAGCTGACATCAACGCAAAAGAATTATATTGTCTTTTGTAATTAGTATTATGTTCATTTTTGTCAGAGAAAGGGGTTCTCGGACCTCACAAAAGCCACAAGAATCCGGGAGAACCTTTTGGATAATATCTCTGATGGACGCTCATCAACAACAATACTATTATGGATTTTATAAATATTAATCACATAGAAATCGGAGTTTTTCAAGGTTGCATAACTTATATATGTTTTGGTTTTGGTTCCATGAGAGAATAGTATCCTCTCTTGGTATCCTCTTCTTGCGAACCAGAGAAGAAACGACGAAATGAGAATCCTTATGAAGCCATTGTTGGGGAAGGACATCGAACGAAAATGATTACGAGTCGGTATGAGCGCGAGTGAAGATCTCAGGAGGAAAGGTTTTTATATTTGAGTAAGAAAATTAGATATAATTTGAATCTGGGTATTATTGCAAGGTTAGGGGAAGTGACTGAGATGTTAACAGGTTAATGACTGGGAGGATACATCGAAGATGTTGAAGAATATAACAATGTTGAAATAAAATATATATATATATATCTATATATATATATATATATATATATATATATATATATATATATATATATATATATATATATATATATATATATATATATAGATAGATAGATAGATAAGAGAGAGAGAGAGAATATGAATTCTCCAAGTCAGAGATAGAGAGAGAGAGGAATTCCCAATGTTAGGGTCTAAGTTGATGGTATTTCCATTTAAGTTAAAAAAAAAATCCAGCCAAGATGTTTTATGGAAAGTTTCCGTCGATGGTAAAACTTGATTATATTTACTTAATCTCCCGAAGAAGACCTATCATGGTTTTGTTCTTTATATCAGTTTAAATACTTCCTGTTTAAATGGTTTCAACTTTGCCATAATGGTTGTCATTTCAGTATGGTTTTTCGTTCGATTTTTCATGACTCGTTCATTTCCAAATTTTTAATCCACGACATTTTCCAGCCTATGGGACTAAGTATCCATCACAGAATACTATATCTAACTGATCCATTTATTGACTGAAGTTGAAAAACGACCGAAACAAACCATAACAGAAAGGAAACCGAATGGAATAATGGCAACTCATTCCTTCGACCACAGCGATAGGGATTGTGATGTGAGATTTGTCTAATGACATCGGATTCCCTTCGGCCACAAAAGACCCACAGAGGAAGAAGCATCAGGGTTGATGGGACATTTTGTCAACATTATAATGGTTATCAGTATGTCAGCTCGATTGCAGATTGTCCTTCCTTTTTTCCTCTCTAATATTGCTTTTGCTGTTGTGGGGTTGATTTTGTTGAGGCTTGGGGGACGTCCAAAATGCAACTCAGCATGCCATATAAATGTTGGCAACATGTTCTTATCGCGCACTTCATAAACATGTTAAATACAAGTCAGTGACTATTTATTTCTCTTATGTCATAGACATGGTGACGAGACGTCATTTACTTGTTCTTATTGCAGACATACCAGAAACATGTTGAATAAAAGTTGACAACTTTTTTTCAATGCCCTAATGTCAAAAACATGTTGCCTACAAATCAGTGACGTCCTTTTTGTTACATGTCACAAACATGTTGACTGCAAGCCGACAACATGTTGAGTGTCCAAGCCGTTGCTTCATTTGGTTATCCAGCATTTGCCGAAGATTCATTCTCCACTTACAGTTGCTGACTTCTTTTCAGGCTGCTTGTTATTGCAAGCTGAATGTGAGTTCAATGTGGTCACCCGTCCGAGCACTGATCTGGCCATTGTCACCTAGAGAATAGAGCTGATTGTCTGAAGCAAATGGTAATGAAAGATCTGGATGTTGAGTGACTCTGCCTCTGCAATTGAAGGTCTCAGTTCTCGACGGAAATAGGTTCATAATGTCTAGAGAATTAAATCATTCAAGTTGAATCTCCCGAGTCCAATTCTGGGACGCATTGTGACCCATTGCCGTCCTCAAGGGACAGCCAAGTCTGTTGTGAGCTAAGGAAAGTCTGGTCCGAATTTGACGGCTGTCGCTGTGAAGAGACATTGTGTTCTCTATAGACTAATGCTAGAATTGCTTTAAATGTCGTGTTGTTATTAATGTCAACTTTCTAATATTTAAACGTTTCCCGTTCAATTACGTTTGTGAACAAAACGTTCCTAATTATGGTTATGCTTTGGTGACCAAAGTCATCACCATCCCGTAGGTTGGTAGAACCGTCAGTGCACTCACGTGGTGCACTGTAAGCATTACTTAAAAGTTTCTTTGCAAGCGTCCCTTCAGCCCCAGCTGTAACCCCTTTCATTCATTTACTGTCCCTCCGTTCATGTTCTCTTTCTTCCATCTGACTTTCCTTAACCTCTCCTAATAATTGTTTTCGTAGTGCACTGCAAAAGATTTTCTTGCTGTTACACCTCTCAAACCTTTTTACTCCCAATTTCCCTTTCAGCGCTGAATGACCTCATAGGTCCCAGCACTTGGCCTTTGGCCTTAATTTCAAATTTCGTTCCAAAGTCATCCCTATATATTTTCCCACTATTCTTAAGGAATAATGCTTGTTTTTTATTTTATTTTTATTTTCACGCGTATATTAATGAAATCCACGCAAATACAGATCACTTAGGTATACGACATTCAGAGTCTTGTGTTCACAGTTCATAACTTTGCTTGTTTCATCAACCTTCAAGTTCAGTGATGGACTCTTTATGAGACCTTTATCCAAACAGGTTGTAAAGTTAAAAAACATTTTATTCACTTTAGTATCACAACATAACACTAAAGGAGAGAGATCAACTTACATTAAGAGTACAAACAAAGGAATAATAATGATAAATAAAGTCTTTCAAAGTACATATGAATTGGGTCTGTGATTTGCTTTAAAATCCAGATGAATTTTGTTAATGGCAGAAATGTTTTGTCATATACACCATCATCATAGCCTTGGATTCTGTTACCCATTCAACAGCATATCTGCCTTAGGGGATAGTGCCGTCAGTGCGCCTCACGTGGTGCTCTGTAGGCATTGATATATTTTGCAGCGTTCCTTCGGCCCCTAGCGCCAACTCATTTTTTTTTTTGGCCTTTGACTTACATCCATACCCATTAAGGGAGTGTGGTAAGGGGAAGAAGTGGTCTGATGTGGCCTTGTGGACTCGCCCAAAATCAGAGAGAGAGAGAGAGAGAGAGAGCTGTACTCGTAACGAAGGAAATGTGGAGCTGATATTTCCAGACAAAAGAGAGAATCCTTACTGTCAGCCAACCGAGCAAAATCACATTCATATTATATCAGGTGCATAATTCACTATAGGCTTAATTGATTTTTCAGGAAACGCCCTAATTAAATCGTTTCCCCCTCCGAGATCGATCCTGGGGTCTCTTGCCGGTTTAATAGGTTAATAATAACTGGACCAGTGGTGTTCAAACTGTTTAGTTCCGTATCGAGCGGTTTGGACGGGCCTCAGGCTGGCTCTGAGTGTTCAGATAATTTCGGCCTTATGTCACAAACGCGGCTCCGATTAGCGGTTTGTTTATCGTATCTAAATATCGGTCGGTGTTTGTTTGTTAAAGTATCATCCGAAGGCTGTGATTGTGTTCTGTGTTGTCGAGTGATTGAAAATGTTGTGCTTTTTAATTTGAATTTGGCGTCATCATCGTGTGATCGTCCCAGACAAATGAAGTCGTTGCATACCTCAGTGAAACATTAAAGTTCCTTTCCCCAGTGTTAGAGAACGAAATAATAGTAACTGATAAAAAGAAATCCTTTTCCTTTTATCTTGTTTAATCTGGGATCCTTTTCCAGATTCCCTGAGTCACGTGCCAAGTCTCTCTGCCCGCAAGTGTTGCATTCCCGCAAGATTATGAAACCAGCTTTTACAAATTCCATTTTGAGCCAGCTATTATCCATTTGTGAGAGATTATAAGTCCACGTGTGACCAGTAGCATTTACTTTTCTCCAGGCCAGTAGAGCCTCTTGTAATAAATAGCTGTAAAGTATTTTAGCTGAGTTTCTGGCGACCTGTTCCTCTAGAGTAAATTATCACTATATCGTTTTACGGTGAGTTCAAGTAAATTCACCTCATTCTCCCTTAACTTTTCCTGTTTACTTATCGTAGTTCTTTCAAGGCCAAGCTCATACGTGAAAGTGGCGACCTTGCCAGGATTCGAACCTAGCTTGCTTAAAAAAAGCTTGTAAATCGCGTTATCCCTTGTAAAATGAATGTAAATGTTTTTCAAAGCGCAAAAAACAAAGCACACTTGCAGGGAAAGACACACACTGGCTCACGGTAAGGTATACCATTCATAATATGATTATTTTATAACCAATGTTAGCTTAAGGTACGTTTAAGTATTTTTATTACGAAGTGTTTTAAATGAGTGTTAAGTGAGAAATATTATTAAATTTTAACGGCCAGAGCGCCGAGCGAATTCTGTTATTTTGTAAATCGCATTGTTCTCGCCTGACGAAACAGAGCACGTGTATTAGAAAGATGCCAGAAAGTACCAGATCAAACTAGGAAGTGCTTTGCCAGGGTTTATTGTTGTGTTAGAAAGCCTAGCTAGTTAGGAGTGTTCCACTAATAGTTACGGCAAAAGAAGTGTACAATTCTTTTGTCTGTGATAGATTAGGGGAATTCATTTTAACTTAGTTTCATTCCAAGTGTTGGTAACCTCTCAAGCTGGCCAGCTTGGTAAAGCTTCGCGCACGCGCACTCTCATGCCTGCCAGCCAACCTTCGTTTCACTCACAGCGGCAGCCATGTTTTTATCTCTTTAAGCATTATCTCAACGATTTAAGCAAAGTAACGTAGTCTTGAAAGTTTAACGTAATATAATAATCTCGGTACTAGTATCTATCGTTCTGCCAGAGAAATTAACGTAATTCGCCTTGAATAAGAAATTAGAATTTTGTGTTGTAAATCGTTCTCGCATTTACAGATCAGCTGTTTGAACGACACGCTGATAGCGCACTGCTCTGCTGGCTCGCCTCACCACGAGTCTCACCTAACATCGCTCACAATCGTCGTCGCTGAGGCGAAAGTTTTATTTCACTTCGGACTTAACGTAACCTCTTTTACAAATGTTTGCTAACATCGTTTAAAATCCTTACCGTCATTTTCGCTTGTCACAGGGACCTAGTATCCTTACGTAAAGTTAACGTAAATCTTAAAAGAGTAAATTACAAGAATTGTTAACGTAAACGCGTCTTTGTGAAATTCATATTGAAATGCAAATCATTTCATAAGCGCAAGCCGCTACCATTAACGTAAAAATCGTTCACCGCGAGCGCGTTATCATTTTCATAAAACGTATCCAAAGCAATTCTTTCATTAAACGTTAACGTAAGTAGATCATTTAACGCAAGTTGCGTCATATTAAACTAACATTATTAGTTCAATTCAATACAAGGGAGTTTTTCATATATCATTTTCACCCTCTCCGAGAGAGAGAGAGAGAGAACCAGAACCCATTATTCACGAAGCCAAGAGTACTACGTTCATTACTTATAGCATGCAGAACTAACATTATTTTAGTCTCTTGTGTCTTTATTTACACTGAGCGTGATACATACGCGCCTGTGTCCATTGCAGTTTGCAAGCATTTATTTATATATTTCATTTACCGAGTACTTCAGCGAGGGACTGAGCATTTCTAAAATTACCATTACCTGTCGTTGCCCGAGTGGTCTTTTCATTTTTCTTTTATCACAAAAGACTTGCGTATACCGCAAGCACAAACCGCACAGTGTGCCACGCAAATTCATTACTTCCAGACAAGGAAGCCTACCAGTCTAGGACTGGCCACCACCAATGCACGTCAGGTCTTACCATTTCACAGTGTCACTAATTCTTGACACTGTCCATCGACTGGCTGCTGAAGTACTCCCACCTTTTACTTTCTCTCCTCCACCATTACACTCTGCCATGAGGAGTGCCATTTCACTTCAGTATATTTAAGTATACTGCATTTAATGTCGTCCAACGGGACACACCAGCACGATACCAGTGCTCCAAAAGGAACGCCTCCTCATAAGTGCCATTGCACCTGTACAGGCCGTACAGGTAGCCATTCAACCTGCGTGTCCGTCCTTACGGAACGCCCTATTCTTTAGTGTGTCCATGTACGAGGAGCAGTGATCTTTTGGACCACTCCAAGGGAACGCCTCCCCAAAGTGCCACAATACCAGCCCTAAGTGCTGTCAAACCTGTGTGTCCGTCCTTACGGAACGCCCAATCCATTAGTGAATCCGCTATCCTGGATCACCCAATCAAGGGAACGCCTCCCGAAGTGCCGCAATACCAGCACTACTAGTGCTGTCCCAAAAGGAACGCCTCCTCATAAGTGCCGTGCACCTGTGCAGACGTACAGTTAGCCCTATACCTGCGTGTCCGTCCTACAGAACGCCCATTCATTAGAGTATCCACCATTTCGGATCACTCAACCACGGAACGCCTCCATAAGTGCCGTGCACCTGTATTGGACCTACAGTAGCCCAGTTCCTAGAGTCTCCAAACTTAGGAACGCCCTTAAGTGTGACGTGCGTCGCACACTCCATTTGATTTTTTCACCTCATCAAACGGTG
>NC_087214.1:19272150-19362830 GCF_015104395.2 Macrobrachium nipponense | reverse complement strand
CCTAACCAACTCCTCCACGGCGCACACAGGGATACCAACAGAACAAACTATTTGGACCAACAACCAGAAAAGACTATACAGCCAACTAAGAGGGGAAGACAACCACCAGAAATTCCTGAAGGCGAACCAAGTAAGAGACTCTGGAAAAACATATGGAGCAATCCGGTATCACACAACAAACATGCAACATGGCTCCAGGAAGTCAAGGAAGAAGAACAGGGAGAATAAAACAAAGATTCACAGACATCACGACAGACACAGTCAGACACCAACTAAAGAAAATGCCAAACTGGAAAGCCCCAGGTCCCGATGAAGTCCATGGATACTGGCTCAAAAACTTCAAGGCCCTACACCCCACGAATAGCAGAACAACTCCAGCATTGTATCTCAAATCACCAAGCACCCAAATGGATGACCACAGGAAGAACATCCTTAGTACAAAAGACAAGAGTAAGGGAATATAGCCAGTAACTACAGGCCTATCACCTGCCTACCAATAATGTGGAAGTTACTAACAGGTATCATCAGTGAAAGGCTATACAACTACCTAGAGACAACAACCATCCCCCCACCAACAGAAAGGCTGCAGAAGGAAGTGTAGGGGCACAAAAGACCAGCTCCTGATAGACAAAATGGTAATGAAGAACAGTAGGAGAAGGAAAACAACCTAAGCATGGCATGGATAGACCTATAAGAAAGCCTTCGACATGATACCACACACATGGCTAATAGAATGCCTGAAAATATATGGGGCAGAGGAAAATACCATCAGCTTCCTCAAAAATACAATGCGCAACTGGAATACAATACTTACAAGCTCAGGAATAAGACTAGCAGAGTTAATATCAGGAGAGGGATCTTCCGGGCGACTCACTTTCCCCACTACTCTTCGTAGTAGCCATGATTCCCATGACAAAGTACTACAGAAGATGGATCCGGGTACCAACTCAAGAAGAGGCAACAAAATCAACCATCTGATGTTCATGGACGACATCAAGCTGTATGGTAAGAGCATCAAGGAAATAGATACCCTAATCCAGACTGTAAGGATTGTATCTGGGGACATCAGGATGGAGTTTGGAATAGAAAAATGCGCCTTAGTCAACTTACAAAAAGGCAAAGTAACGAGAACTGAAGGGATAAAGCTACCAGATGGAGCAACATCAAACACATAGATGAGACAGGATACAAATACCTGGGAATAATGGAAGGGAGAGATATAAAACACCAAGAGATGAAGGACAACGATCAGGAAAGAATATATGCAGAGACTCAGGCGATACTCAAGTCAAAACTCAACGCCGGAAATATGATAAAAGCCATAAACACTGGGCAGTGCCAGTAATCGATACAGCGCAGGAATAGTGGAATGGACGAAGGCAGAACTCCGCAGCATAGATCAGAAAACCAGGAAACAAATGACAATACACAAAGCACTACACCCAAGAGCAATACGGACAGACTATACATAACACGAAAGGAAGAGGGAGAGGACTACTAAGTATAGAGGACTGTGTCAACATCGAAACGAGCGCTGGGGCAATATCTGAAAACCATGAAGACGAGTGGCTAAGAGTGCATGGGAAGAAGGACTAATAAAAGTAGACGAAGACCCAGAAATATACAGACGACGAAAGGAGCAGAAAGAACAGAGGACTGGCACAACAAACCAATGCACGGACAATACATGAGACCAGACTAAAGAACTAGCCAGCGATGACAATTGGCAATGGCTCACAGGGGAGAGCTAAAGAGGAAACTGAAGGAATGATAACAGCGGCACAAGATCAGGCCCTAAGAACCAGATATGTTCAAAGTACGATAGACGGAAATAACATCTCTCCCATATGTGGAAGTGCAATAACGAAAAATGAACCATAAACCACATAGCAAGTGAATGCCCGGCACTTGCACAGAACCAGTACAAAAAGAGGCATGATTCAGTGGCAAAAGCCCTCCACTGGAGCCTGTGCAGAAACATCAGCTACCTTGCAGTAATAGTGGTACGAGCACCAACCTGAAGGAGTGATAGAAAACGATCAGGCAAAGATCCTCTGGGACTATGGTATCAGAACGGATAGGGTGATACGTGCAAAAACGACCAGACGTGACGTTGATTGACAAAGTCAAGAAGAAAGTATCACTCATTTGATGTCGCAATACCATGGGACACCAGAGTTGAAGAGAAAGAGAGGGAAAAAATGGATAAGTATCAAGATCTGAAAATAGAAATAAGAAGGATATGGGATATGCCAGTGGAATCGTACCCATAATCATAGGAGCACTAGGCACGATCCCAAGATCCCTGAAAAGGAATCTAGAAAAACTAGAGGCTGAAGTAGCTCCAGGACTGATGCAGAAGAGTGTGATCCTAGAAACGGCACACATAGTAAGAAAAGTGATGGACTCCTAAGGAGGCAGGATGCAACCCGGAACCCCACACTAATAAATACACCCGTCGAATTGGAGGACTGTGATAGAGCAAAAAAAAAAAAAACAAAAAAAAAAAAAAAAAAAAAAAAAAAAAAAAAAAAAAAAAATAATAATAATAATAATAATAAGTCCTTTGACATGATACCACACGCATGGCTAATAGAATGCCTGAAAAATATATGGGGCAGCAGGACAAAACACCATCAGCTTCCTCAAAAGTACAATGCGCAACTGGAATACAATACTTACAAGCTCTGGAATAAGACTAGCAGAGGTTAATATCAGGAGAGGGATCTTCCAGGGCGACTCACTGTCCCCACTACTCTTCGTAGTAGCCATGATTCCCATGACAAAAGTACTACAGAAGATGGATGCCGGGTACCAACTCAAGAAAAAGAGGCAACAGAATCACCATCTGATGTCATGGACGACATCAAGCTGTATGGTAAGAGCATCAAGGAATAGATACCCTAATCCAGACTGTAAGGATTGTATCTGGGGACATCAGGATGGAGTTTGGAATAGAAAAATGCGCCTTAGTCAACATACAAAAAGCAAAGTAACGAGAACTGAAGGGATAAAGCTACCAGATGGGAGCAACATCAAACACTAGATGAGACAGGATACAAATAACCTGAGAATAATGGAAGGAGGGGATATAAAACACCAAGAGTTGAAGGACACGATCAGAAGAATATATGCAGAGACTCAAGCGATAATCAAGTCAAAACTCAACGCCGGAAATATGATAGCCATAAACACATGGCAGTGCCAGTAATCACATACAGCGCAGTAAGTGGAATGGAGAAGGCAGAACTCCGCAGCATAGATCAGAAAACCAGGAAACATATGACATAAACAAAGCACTACACCCAAGAGACAATACGGACAGACTATACATAACACAAAGGAAGGAGGTGGGAGAGGAATACTAAGTATAGAGGACTGCGTCAACATCGAAAACAGAGCGCTGGGGCAATATCTAAAAACCAGTGAAGACGAGTGGCTAAAGAGTGCATGGGAAGAAGGACTAATAAAAGTAGAACGAAGACCCACCAAATATACAGAGACAGGAGAATGACAGACAGAACAGAGGACTGGCACAACAAACCAATGCACGGACAATACATGAGACAGACTAAAGAACTAGCCAGCGATGACACATGGCAATGGCTACAGAGGGAAGAGCTAAAGAAGGAAACTGAAGGAATGATAACAGCGGCACAAGATCAGGCCCTAAGGACCAGATATGTTCAAAGAACGATAGACGGAAATAACATATGTAGGAAGTGCAATACGAAAAATGAAACCATAAACCACATAGCAAGCGAATGCCCGGCACTTGCACAGAACAAGTACAAAAAGAGGCATTGATTCAGTGGCAAAGCCCTCCACTGGAGCCTGTGCAAGAAACATCAGGCTACCTTGCAGTAATAAGAGGTACGAGCACCACCTGAGGGAGTGATAGAAAACGATCAGGCAAAGATCCTCTGGACTATGGTATCAGAAACGGATAGGGTGATACGTGCAAACAGACCAGACGTGACGTTGATTGACAAAGTCAGAAGAAAGTATCACTCATTGATGTCGCAATACCATGGGACACCATAGTTGAAGAGAAAGAGACGGAAAAAATGGATAAGTATCAAGATCTGAAAATAGAAATAAGAAGATATGGGATATGCTAGTGAAATCGTAACCCATAATCATAGGAGCACTAGGCACGATCCCAAGATCCCTGAAAAGGAATCTAGAAAAACTAGACGCTGAAGTAGTTCCAGGACTGATGCAGAAGAGTGTGATCCTAGAAACGGCGCACATAGTAAGAAAAGTGATGGACTCCTAAGGAGGCAGGATGCAACCCGGAACCCCACACTATAAATACCACCCAGTCGAATTGGAGGACTGTGATAGAGCAAAAAAAACAAAAAAAAAAAAAAAAAATAATAATAATAATAATCATCATAATATGATTAAGCAGACATCATAAGAGGAACAAACCAGAAAATGAAGGAACTAAGAAAATCAGATTAACCTCAAAGAATGAACCTCGTTGAGGCCTTACGAACGAATTCCCTCCTAGATGGATTCTCTCCGTTAATTTCCATCAGAAATTGGAGAGGAAGACGAATTGGGGTAATCTGTCTTACGCCCTTTTCCCTTCGTCGTTACTGACCTCGTCTGTTTTGGGTGCGAGGCTGTTAATTTGTTGGATTAATTTTTTCTTTTCTAATAATTGATCCCTTCTTTCGGTATTTCCCGTTACCTTCTGTTGCTTGTTTTGAATGAACACCGGAATATTCTGTGGAAGCTTCAATTTCAAGTCAATGGCCCCTTTGCTGAGCTTGTTCCATTTGGATAGGGTTCATCTTCTGAGTAATAATAATAATATAATGCAGTGTAATTGTCTCCTATTGGTTGTATGTATAGTTGGTTGTTTTGAATATAGTATATTTAAAGTGAAAGAAAGATGTAAGGTGGTGGGAGAAGTACCCAGATACGGCTTCCAGTTCAGTATAACCCATTTTATCATTAAGAGCTCTCCAGGAAATTCATTTATGAGTATTTATTCAATAGTATTCATTTATGAAAACTGATTAGCCAACCCATATCATTTCAATCATTTTTATTAACCTCCTCTCATTCTATTTTCTGAGATAAATTGGTGTCATTATTCTTTGTAGAAATTTTGACGTTTTTGAAAATGAAAATAAATAGATATTCAGACCGACTCGAGAACAAACAGCGACATCGAATCCTCCTCCATCTACCTCTGATCCTCTCATAATAGGGTTGGAACTTGTTCCCCGTAATCCCCAGGACTATAAGTTAGTTTCCTTTTGGTCTCTCTCTCTCTCTTCTCGCATGGAAGTTTGTTAACACTGGTGGATATGGCGGAACTAAGGTTCGTAATCTACTACAATTAAGGCGGGCTGAGTCCGAGAGATCCACTTGAGAGAGAGAAGAGGGAGAGAGAGAGAGAGAGAGAGAGAGAGAGAGAGAGAGAAGAGAATGGGGGTGAAGGGTTTGGGGGGTGGGGGGATTTCTGAAAAAATACGAAGGACTTAACGTTTAGTTAAACTGTCAGGTGATGCATCTTTGTTTCAATGTGATTTGAGGGAAAGGAATCCCCTCTCCAAATCTGTGATACTTAGAAGGCTCCTTTCCACTTCCAAAACCCAATCGGTTTCCATTTCATGTCGAATTGAGATCCTTCAACGCACAGTGTTGTGTCCTTGAAGAGTCTTGAGGATTCTTGGAAGGATCAAGTTCAAACTCCTTAGGATATTGAGTGTGAGAAGTCTGTTTCTGTTATTCAACGTAGCATTTAATGCTATAATGTAATCTTATCCTATTTGTTTAGTATGTTACTGTATCCAGTAAACAATCTTCATTAACTGATTATTTCAAAAGTCTCCTTCGTCATTTTGTCTTTTTGCAGCTAATTGGTCACAAACAGATCTTCAACTTATCACTTGCATGTCACAAACAGGTTGAAAGTAAATCAATAACTGTAAGTGGAAAACAAACCAATAACCAATATTGGATAATCTGTAAGAAGCGCTGGGTAGGACTACTGAGAAAGTCGACAACTTGCCGCAAACATAAATCTGAACTACATCACATACATGTCCACAAGCAGCTTTGGTTGGAAAAATATGTCAGCGACCTTAAGTCAAGAACTGATCTTTGGTTACAGGTAACCATGCCGTCAGTGCACCTCTCGTTTTGCACTGTAGGATTACTTAATGTTCCTTGCAACGCCCTTCGGCCCCTGGCTGCAACCCCTTTCATTCCTTTGACTGTACCTCCGCTCATATTCTCTTCCCCTTCTTACTTACCTCGATCCTCTCTTACAATTGTTTCTTAGTGCAACTGCAAAAGGTTTTCCTTCTGTTACACCTTTAAATAAACCTTTTTAATCTCGGTTTCCCTTTCATCCCTGAATGACCTCATAGGTCCCAGCGCTTGACCTTCGTACGAATGTGATCAATAGGTTTCAGTACTCTGATTGTTTATTTGCCTTTGTATTTTACAATCACAGACGCTCTTGTGATTCTTGTAAACGTAGCGAGAACTGCTCGAACTTCATGACAGGAATTCCTTCCCCAAAGTCTAAATGAATAAATTTATTCCTTCGTCTTTGGAAAGTTTATGAATTTCGTCCCCAGGGTTTTTTCTTTTCTGCGGCTGTGTGGAATGAAATATCATTCCCGGTGTTATTTACTTACTTGTGTTTTTGTTTATAGTTGACATAGATACCATCACTCGTGGGACATTTGCAGAATTAAACATTTTACTTGACATTCTTTCTCATTCCTTTTTTTTCAGTCAGTTGTTTTAACCTCTCTAATTATTACTTCCACCTTTAGACCGTCGTACTTCATCTCCTTTACTTTCTTGATTTCTTTTTCTTGCTGTCCAACCACTCCAACTCCCTATTTTCACTCCCTAGAACGCTGACTGGGCGGGAGTGCCCCACCAGCTACTGCTTCCAGGCTGCACAGCCTGATTTCATGAATTAAGTGTGAACTTATTTAGGGCTTCCCTTTTTTATTGATTTTTTCAGTGGATGAGAATCGAGTCAAGAAATGTAATAGATGAAGGAATAGCATTTTATGTCCTTGTAATTGTAAGGTGTTCACGTGAGCCCTTTATTGTTCAATTTTCTCTCATATATATTTTCCACTTGAATTGATTTATGCAAGCGCCATGGAAAAGTCCATTCTTCATGAAGTGAAATGATGGGGGTCTTCATTGTTTGCCAACTGTAGCATATTACTGTATAATGAACAGTTTCTTCGTCACAAATTAATTGATCCTCGCTTTGTTACCCTTCTGGAAGTTGTTGTAAGAAAACAAAAAACGTCCTTATGTTGTCCTGACCCTGAAAGTTTCTGAGTAATTCAGATTTTTATAGCATTTGTCCGTAATAGTAAGGCACTGCTTTTAATTATGTTTAACAATCAGCCTTTGAAATATATTTAGAATCAGATGGTCACGCTTTAAGAGAAACGCTCGTAGTATTTGGGATAACCATAAACCCTCTTCTCGAGCTCTTCACACTTTCTGGATACGCTTGTTTGTCACTACAAAGCCTGAGATCCAAATGCAAGAAAAGGAAGAAATCCTGGCGTCCGTAGCGGGATTCGAACTCACCTTAGACTCGAGACACTCAGGGCAAGACGCTGGATAGAGTCCTTGAGACACGACAACCGCTGAATTCAATACACAAAGACAGACAAGCACTAAAACACAAGAACTCCAATACAACAACATAACAGTCACTACGTAAACAAATACCAACAACTGGAAAACAACACAACAAATCATACAACAACTCACTGCACAAACAATATCAAAGACAACTCGACAAATCAGTACACAAACAACCGCCAACACTGTCTCCAACAAACAACTCACAAACATCAAAACACAAAAATCAACAAACAACAGCACTCTTTATCTCAACAACAACCAGACAGACACGCGCAATAACTATACAATATCAAAATCAATCAAATCACACACAACAGCTTGACCATCAATAGCTCTGCCTTATCTCTGTCTTCGGCGATTGCTCATCACAGACTCTGATCATAGACTGACACTGCTGACTGACCGACTCGGCAACCACGCCACCAGACACCGAAACGATTGCCCAACAACCAAACCACTGCTAGCTAGCCAAACAACCAGCCACTTTCTCTCTCTCTCTCTCTCTCTCTCTCTCTCTCACACACACACACATACACACACACACATACACACACACACCCACAAGCGGCCTTTGAGATCGTTGCCAAATGCAACAACCAGCTCTCCTCTACCTGACCACAGTTAGTCCGATGGCCCTAACCTGCCCAGACCCGAGTGAACTGATAAAAGCGAAAGAAAAAGAGCAAAGAGATGGCACCTTGGTAAAAAAAAAGAGAGAGAACTCTGAGATATTTGGAAGGGAAGAACAAAAGAATTCTTGATAAAACTGCCAAGACAGGAAAAAATAACGACGAAAATAAGGACGAGTAAGAATCGTGTCCCGAAAACTCGCCCGAAACAAAATGTTAACGGAAACAGAGAGAAATAAAATGCTCCCAGTTAATCTTGAAAGGACTTGAGAGTCAACAGCCCGCAGGCATAGAATTAAGGAATGAAAAAAAGAAGAGAAAAAGTCAAGACTCATTTGACCTGAAGTCATAAAGAGAGAGAGGAGAGAGAGAGAGAGAGAGAAGAGAGAGAGAGAGAGAATCCAGTAGCTTTTTTTTAAAGAAATATGAAGAGGGGAAAGGAGCGCTTGATGAAGATGTTTCAAAAGAGATGCAGAGATGATGCTTCTTATTGGAGAAGTTTCATCTGACGGGGTCAAAACACGCGTGGAAGGCGTCCGCACAGTGTGGCGTACACCGTTACACCTAGATATGCTGTATACACCGGCGCATTCTTTGGTACACCCTATACACCGGCCCACACTCCTTGGCGTTAACCTTGGCGACGCCCCCCCACCCCCCCACCCCACCCCACCTCTTCCAGCCTCCTTGATTAGAAATGGCAAAAGACCAAAACGAAGACTGATGTGTTGCTGGAAAGAACTTGTGTTTGTGTGTTGAGAGAGAGAGAATTATGTTTTTCATTAGCTGTTGTCAGGTTCTGAAGTTTTTTTTTTTTTTTTTTTTTTTATTCCCTGGACAGGGGTATTTTGATTCGTTTAATGTCTTCATCTCCCTTTTTTGGAGACGTGAAAAGGACGTCGCCTTTTAGTTTTACCTCCAGTGATGACTTTCATTAGTTTTTTGTCAGATGCTGTGACACAACTGTTTTGGAAAGTGTTTGTCAGTTAGATTTACTTCATTCTTGTTTTTGAACGGGAAGGTCGCTGAAGAATTAATTTTGTCTCGAAAAATTCAATTCTTAAAACACGAGAATATCTGGTTCTGTAAGACGTATGGAAGGTGCAAATGAGTCCATAATATACATATAATGGTGAAAATTCTCAAACGATTTTCGTTTTCTGTCAGTCGGAATCGCAAATTGTCTCTCTTCCTTATTTATTTATTTATTTATTTTTTTATTTTTTTCTATAATTTTATTTTTTTTGTTTTTTTTATTTTTTTATTTTTTTAACCTCTTCATGCCTATGTCTATCTCGTGGGTCCCGGGAAAGACTGTCCAAGCTCTGTTGTTCCCTGTAGGGGATGCTGTCAGTGTTGTAGGCATTACTTGAGGTTTCTTCGACCCGTGACTGCACCTTTCATTCCTTTTACTGTACCACGGTTCGTATTCTCTTTCTTCCATCTTGCTTTCCATCTCTCCTAACAATTTATTCAGCATTATTTTCAGCGCTGAATGACCTCGTAGGTCCCAGCGCTTGGCTTTTGCCCTAAAATTGATGTTCCAGTCCGAAGTTCCGTTGCTGGAATGTGTTTAAAGAATGACTTGACTGTGAAAGTTCCCCAAAAAGGGGAACAAGCGCTTGAGGGAGAGTCAAAGTGAAGACAAAAGAGGCCGATTTGCTGATCGTCTGGGTCACAGTCTCCAGATTTCAATTCAAGAGGCTGTTATTTGCAATGAAGGTAAATCAGTTGATTTTTATCATTGAATTAAATTTAGATTTTCATATTTTATCGACCTTGCATCTTTTACAAAAGGAAAGGGTGTTTTAATTGAAAGAAGAGAACATCTAATAAAGTGAAATTATTCTCATTTAGAATAAGATTTGATTTTAGAAGCTGCATATGTGTATATATTTGCGATAATTATTATTATATTTTTTTTTTTACTTTTCTGAGTCCAGAAAGAAAGAAATTCCTGGGCTTTTTCTATCTTTCGTGACCAGGATATCTTTCAGTACAATTTTCAGACCCACAAAAACTGTAAAAAAAAAAAAACATTCTGAATTTCTGTTTTGTCTCTTCTGAAAGGACGAAGATCCGTTGCTTCCTGTTGTGTGTTCCTGACTGACAGCTGTTAGTTTCGATGTTTGTGCTTTATTTTATGTAAACGCGCGTCTGTGTTTTGTGTGCGCGTGTGTGCGTGTTTTTCAGTGGGATTCTGTCATTGACTATAAACTGGATAAACAAAACTAACCTGTTTTGGTGTGCATACACCTTGTTTCTTCAATGTTTTTTTATTTTATTTTTTTTATTGTTCCATCTTTTTCAAGTTCTGTGATCTAAACTCTTCTGATAAGACGTCACAGCAACCATTCCTAGAGAGAGAGAAAGAGAGAGAGAGAGAGAGAGAGAGAGAGAGAGAGAGAGAGTGAGTTTATTTTATGACATATCCCTTATGCTTGGCTGGTTCCAGATTCGAAGGAGAATCGAAAACAAACAAACAAAGACCGTTTTCTCCTTCTCATTGTTTGTGTGCCATCCTTTCGATGTTGCTGAAGGAAGAGATAAAAGCTTTCATTTCTTATGTTTTTTTTTTTTTCTTTTGCTATCACGTCTCTACCCCTTGTCGTATCATTGTTGATAAACAGAAGAAATGTGAATTGCTTCGGAAAGGGTAATAACATCAGCAAGGGTGCGTCCTTGATACTGGAAAAAATGTCTCTCTCTCTCTCTCTCTCTCTCTCTCTTCTCTGTGTGTGTGTGTGTGTGTGAGTAGGAGGGAGAGAAGAAGGGGCAAAGGAGGGAGGGAAAGGGAGGTCCCACCCCTCTCTCTCTCTCTCTCTCTCCTCTCTCTCTCTCATCTCTCTCTCTCTATATATATATATATAATATATATATATATATTATATATATATATATATATATATATATAATATATATATATATAGTGTGTGTGTGTGTGTGTGTGTGTATAGCACAATAAAAGTGTAACGGATTGACGAAACCACAGGAAAACTGACGGGAAATGGTCAGTTCCATACAATAAGCTCTCCATCTGCATACTCATACATTCATATAACAAAGAAATTCTCAATATAAGTCCTGTTCTCATACGTCATATCATCTTACTCAAGAAATTCTGTGTCATCCACCCATATAATAAATCCGTACATGAAATTCTCTTATCCCGAGAACTGCTATTTTCAATCTCTTCTCAGAAATTGCCTCATAACATTTTTTTACTTGCATTATTTTTTCATGATAAAGCTATTTGCCTGGTAACAGGTTTAATGTTTTGAACTTTATTTTACTATAATATATTTTTGTATTATAAAAAAAGTTTCCTATAGACCAGATTTAACTTTTACGAAAAGGAAAATAGTGAAGTGAAATGTAGTTCTTTTCTGTCAAAACTTGTTTTATATTAATATATTAGAAACATGCGCAAAATAACAGATATAACAGCATACTTACCCACAATGTAATGGGGTCAGGAGAACACTTCTTCAAAGTTGTCTGGTGAGGTGAGAGTTCCTTCACTTCTCAGGATCAGTCTTGCTTCAGTGGGTTATTCTTTCATTCAACTCATCTCGCTTAGATGTCGGCTATATTAACACAAAAAGATTTATGAATTCTTGGTTTGTAAATAAATATATTTCCCTAAAGCACATTTATTCTTGTCTTCAATTCTTATAGACTTCCACCTTCCTCTTGGGTAATTGAAGAGTCTTTTAAGAGGCAATTGTAGCTTCCGTAAGTCGGTAACTTGGACTTGGAGTTTTACTTAGTCTCTGGTGCTCTCGTGAATGATTGATACAAGTTCACAATCACAATGGGCTTGCAGCCTCACTTCTACTTTCTCCCTCGACACTCCTCTGAACCGTGCCTTGGTCTTCTGCTGCCACCCCCCCCCCCCCCCCCTCTGAGGATACTTCCTATATATGCTTTTCATTAGATGCCATTTACGATACAAGTTTCTCACTTATTGTCTATATGGGGTCCCTTTTCCTTTATTGTTTCAAGTTCACCTTTTCGATGAGTTCCGTTCAACGGCTGTTATTAGGTTACCCTCAACGTCTTTCAAGAGGTCGCCGGGCGGCGAGGTCAAGATGTCTATTAGTCCTTATTCTAAGCTCGACCTCTATTGATTAGTTTGCCATCGCTTCTGTCTTCTGCCCTTCGCCCTGATGTACCCAAGCGCAGTACCAGACAAAACACGTTAATTGGTACTGGCTGGTGTCGGTTAAAGTGGGAGTTTGTTCTCGACTTTTCTTGGTTTTCTCTTTGACTATCGATGATTTCCTCTTTGTCATTATTCGTATATTAAGATATTTAATTTACTCGATTACCAACGTTGATTCTATTATGTATATAATGTATATATTGCTGCATTTAATTAAGAAGTAATGCTGCTTTAGCTTTATTGCCAGCATATCTGAATTACCGAATCACTCCTGAGTTATTGTTTAATTCACGTATAAAAATAAAATAAATGAAAACTCCAAAATGTAAGATTTCTATTTGAGTAAGCAAAGGTAATTGATCAGCGTCTTGCTTTTTTGTAGGCAGTTCTGTTGAAACCGTCATTTGATGAGGAGGAATTTCAGTGAAGATTTTATAGTTAATTGGAATCAAGTGAAAATGGCACCGGGAACTTACTGAGGTATCTTCTTCTTCTTCTTCTTCTTCTTCTTCTTAGATAAAACCTATTCCATTTGGGTCAAGGGTCACTGACTTGAATTGCACTTCAAAATTATGGATGAATTTGTGTGCATACCTTCTCTCTCTCTCTCTCTCTGTTAGATGCTGGTCACCAAGACAGAATTTCTTTCGGGGTTAAATTCTGTTCGCTTTGGGAGCGTGATAAAGCTGCAGCAAGTGTTTGTAATTGGAAAATGGCGGAAGGTAATTATGTAATGGATGTCATATTTAGGAGGTAATTAATGGTAATTGCTATTTCCATTTCACGATAAAATGTGATCGTTTTGTACAAAACCTGATTCCGTTATACGAAACGGACGTGGAGTTGAATTTTTAGTATGTAAATACATGAATATATGTATATGTATAACTGAATCACGATAAACAAACTGTTAAGTAAAGGACGTTGAGTCGAAAGATCTTGCAGAAACTCCGTTGTTTATCTTTCCTTCGTGGCTTATACCTTTACACATGCATATATATGTATGTATGTATATGAAATCCCAATGCCACTGTTGACGACTTATAAATAACAGGATAATGATTAAAAACCAAATCAAAATCAAGCAAGAGAGAGAGAGAGAGAGAGAGAGAGAGAGAGAGAGAGAATCCACGTGAACACTGACGATTGTCAAACTCTCGGAAGAAGCACTTGTCACAGAAGGCGATCACTTCCGGTCCTAAGAGGGAAAGTTATAATGAAATATTTATCAGTAATCGCTTCTAACATGATATGAGGGGAGGCATTTTCGCTTTGTAATAATTTTTTATTTTCTGTGTGTGTGTGTGTGTGTGTGTGTGTGTGTGTGTGTGTTTGATGCCGCCTTATCCAAGCTACTAAATACATAGGAGCTAGATTTCGATTAAATTGAAACTGAAAAGCCGCATCAAATATTACGGAGGAATTTAGGGCATAGATGCATGAGGGTTGTTGTCGATTGTCTATGAATCTCTCTCTCTCTCTCTCTCTCTCTCTCTCTCTCTCTCTCTCTCTCTCTCTCTCTCTCATATTATGTACACCAAAGGCCTCTGTTCAAGAGTAGGAAATTGTTTCTTCTTTGTATAGTAATAAGAGCGGTAGGCCTAAGTCCTCGTTGTCAAATAAGGCATATGATAAAATGAGAGATTTTTGACGGAAAATCATACCATTTTAGCATTGCTTCACTTTCTGGGGCAAAAAGATTGCTTTATGAATTTTATCTTGATGTGAGAATATGACACGGAGAATAAGATATCATAGATGAGAGAGAAATTAGTGATGTATTATTCGTGGAGATTGCTACCATTCATTCATTCATTCATTCATAAAGAAAGTTTATTTCCAAAAAACTGAGGACTGGTCGACTTTTATGCACAAGTTGATATTGACACCATTAATGGGATTTTTATTGGTCCAGTTATTAATTACAAGATGTGTAATAACGTTGGGTTTTTATTTTGCTTTACAAGTTTGCTATTTGTTCAGTAAATGCTTTCCTTACTAATTCATAGTCGCCTGATTATGATTATGCTTAACTTTTATTGTTTGCCATAATATATTTAATTTGAAATCTTAGTAACTGTAGTAATATGGTCAAGATTAGTTTTATCATTTGCTTTCAGGTAAAGTTCTGAAATAAATATTAATAATATTTCGTTTTAAATGTTAACTTTTTTGACATTTTGTCGTCAAACAACGAGTTCCTTCTTTTGCAAGTTCTTCATCAGGGCTGAGGGTAACAGCCAACACGAGAGAGAGAGAGAGAGAGAGAGAGAGAGAGAGAGAGAGATTACGCTATCCATGTCATGTATGTTCAACGCCTCACTAACGAATTCTAATTCTCCCCAAGTTGCCTCAGCTGAGGTAAACGAGGAATATCTCCCTTTGTTCTCGACTTTTCCTCCCCCCCCCCTCTTCCCTAAGCCCCAATCTTTCCTGCATCCTACCACTACCTAGACACACACCCTCTCCAAACACCCTATTCGGCTCCTCCCAAGTATTCAAGATTTAATTGCCAACCTACATACACGGTGGAAATCTGGAGAGATGTCAGCCGATGAGCTGGGACCTTTCCCAGCAGACGGAGACTCGATGGATGGGAACCGAAGGTGATATTATGGCTTATTCAAATGAATAAAAACATATTTTATTATAATTAGTTATTATAATTCTTTAATAATATTAAGTCTCCAGTGGTAGGTAGAGGGAGCTAAAGTAGATAGCAGATTGCATTCTTCAAGCACAAAGGCGCCCTCCTCTCCAAGATGACGTTTTCAGTAGCAGTTCCATGTGATCCTCATGGCTACTCCATACTGCCTTTGAGAGTCTCTCTCTTCTCTCTCTCTCTCTCTCTCTCTCTCTCTCTCTCTCTCTCTCTCTCTCTCTCTCTCTCACATAATATCCTTCCTCGGTTCGTCTAAACATATCCAGGAATGAATCCTGACTCCAATAGCGAAAGGAGACCATTCTTGGAATGTCTCTTGCCTTAACTTCTGAGAGTGATCGTATAATCTTTGGTTAGTGGTTGATAGGGCACCGCATCAAACTTCCCCCCCCCCCCACCACCCTAACCCCCACCCACCCCACCCCCCGCCCCAAAGACCCAACCATCCACCGCTTGCCCCCCAACTGATTATGATTATGAGCGAATATCTAATTAAATTGCGACCTCCCAACGTCACCATTGATCATGACTGAGAGACTCATTATCATTCCAGGTCTTATCTGGGTGGGGCTTCTGGTGATAAGCCTTTGATTCTCCCACTGTTTTTCCAGCCTCTGTGTTCCCCCTTCCCCATACAGCAGATTCATTCTCTCAGCCAATGAAAGAAAGCAAGCTTTACAGTCTAATTGCGTGACGAAGACATTTTCATTCGTGGCCAAGAGACGTTCATTCATTATTTCCTGGGTCTTCAAGGGCAGATTTACTACTATTTACTAAGTACGACTACTCGTATTTAATATGATTTACTGCATACTATTAGCCATATTTACCACGATTTAATACTACTACTACAATAATATTTGCTATCTTTGACCACTACTACCCAAGCGTGGACATTTTATGGATATGTCAAGTTTGTGGTTTCTTTTAAGTTAAGAAGATTTTTCAAATGAAACAATAATTGCAGTCCAATTAACATGTTTTTGTGTTGCTTAAATTACTGAGGTTTACTTGGACTCATGGAGTGATTTTAGCCGATTATTTTTCTTTTCTCTATTTTTTAACGTCTCTCTCTCTCTCTCGTCTCTCTCCTCTCTCTCTCTCTCTCTCTCTCTCTCTCTCTCTCTCTCTCTCCACATTTTATCCAGCATTTACGTGTCTTGAAAGTGCTTCTTTGATTGCAATCAATTTTGGTTGTATCTTGACCAATGAAATCTTCCCTCGGATGAATGGATACAGTGCTACAGCATTTGACGTCAGTTATTCAAGATCTCTGTAACTTCATTTTGTTTCACCCTGTAGGTCTCTGTAGATCCGATTTATTTTTAATATAATTCCTGAGAAAAACTGACTTTTGTATTGAAGAGAGGCGAGAACAGCAAGCGATGGCCAGGAATGTGGAATCTCCTCTTCTCTTCTTCTCTCCTCCTCCTCTCGTGTGTGACATTCGGTCCTCAAAATTGAATTTATTCCGACTCCCCTCCCCCTTTTTGGAGTTTTATATATCAGTAAAAAAAATTATGGAGATGGGGTAATTTAAGAACAAAAGTTTTTTTTTTTAATCCGTGAGGCGGGTTTTTTTTTTTTCTTTATTTTTTACACAGCCGGTACGAAAATTTGTTTTTCTTTGACTTAAGGGCAGAAATCTTTGTCAGAGTCTAGTTTTTACTGCTAGGTTTGTCAACTTAATGGCTCAGAATTTATTAGCAAGTCTAGTACATCAGTTTATATATGCATGCATTCTCTCTCTCTCTCTCTCTCTCTCTCTCTCTCTCTCTCTCTCTCTCTCTCTCTCTCCTATTTTTTCTTACAAGAGAAATTATAACCTGTTGCCAGGACTTTGAAGAACGATTTTTAAGCTCTGGAGATTCCTTTGTTTAAATTTACTTTTTTCATTAATATTTTAGGCAAAGAATAAGCAGGAAATGGATCATCCTTTCATAGGAGAGAGAGAGAGAGAGAGAGAGAGAGAGAGAAGAGAGAGAGAGAGAGAGAGAGAGAGAATTTTTTAAGCCACACACCATACTTAGAGACTGCAAGCATTAATAATAATAATAATAATTGTAGAGGAAAATGAAAATGAAGCATATTTATTATCGTTATGACTGCTCTTACAAATCGTTGACAGCTAAGATTTGTTAATGCAGAAGAATATTTGCAAACATTATATACTTGAATACTTAATTTTATTTTTGTAGGTTCTGAGCATCTAGGCTTACTATGTAAAAATTTCGATAAGGTTACATATCTGTTTATAAATTATGAATGTTTTTATTATACATACTGCATGGAAACGGCTTCTCCCAGAAACTAGAGTTTGAGGGAGATCCAGTCTCAGGCAACATCTTTCAGTGTCCTTAAATCCGCCCTAGGGAACTGAGGCCTTCTCATTGACTTCCGAGGGAAATAGGGGCTAGGGGAGGTTGATAATGATAATAATAAAGATAATAATAATCATATAATAATAATAATAAAATTTTTGTTCAGCTCGGGGCCAATACATGATAGTAGAGGAAAAGACCCCATATAGACTCCACTTTTCTAGCCCCGCCCCCCGCCCCCCCCCACCCCCCACCCCCAAGGGGCGTGGCTACCCCCCCCCCCCTCCTGATTGGCTCATGTACGTACGTGAGCCTAAAAAGGGGCGGGGCAACCCCCAAAACCCCAAAACCCCCAAAAGGGACGTGGCCACCCCGACCCCATATAGACGCCACTTGTCTGGGGGTGTGGCCACCCTGACCCCATATAGACTCCACTATTCTGGGGGCGTGGCCACCCCTGACCCCAAATTGACTCCATTTGTATTATAAGCTCATGTACGTACATGAGCTCATATGACTCCATATGTATGATAAGTCATGTACGTACATGAGCTCATAATTGATTCCATTTGTCTTACAAGCTCATGTACGTACAATGAGCTCATATTAGGGGGGCGTGGCCTCCCCAACCCTAACCCCAAATCGACTCCACTTTTTTCTACCACCCCTGTGACGTCACATTAACTATAAGGGAATAAAACCATCCTTTCAACCCTCCACTATTCTGGGGGGGCGTGGCCACCCCTGACCCAAATTGACTCCATTTGTATTATGAGCTCATGTTTACGTACATGAGCTCATAATTGACTCCATTTTGTGTAGGAAACGTTCATGGTACGTTACATGACCTCATAATTGACTCCATTTGTCTAACAAGCTCATGTACGTACATGAGCTCATATTAAGGGGGCAGTGGCCTCCCCCAACCCCAAATTGACTCCACCTTTCCTACCCCCTGTGACGTCACGTAACTCTACGGGAATAAAACTAACATTTCAACCCCTCACCCCAAATTGACTCCACTATTCTACCACTGTGACGTCACGTAACTCTCTGGGATTAAAACCATCCTTTCAACCCCTGACCCCAAATTGACTCCACCTTTCCTACCCCCTGTGACGTCACGTAACTCTATGGGAATAAAAACCAATATTTCAACCCCTCACCCCAATTGACTCCACTATTCTACCCCTGTGACGTCACGTAACTCTACGGGAATAAAAACCAACATTTCAACCCCTCATCCCAAATTGACCCCACTATTCTACCCCTGTGACGTCACCTACCATTCTTTCAACCCCCACCCCAAATTGACTCCACTTTCCTACCCCCTGTAACTCTACGGGATAAAACTTGACACCCCCACCCCGACCCAAATAGACTCAGTTCACTGTTTTTTGCGACTCATGTCCCCTTTAATTGTTTTCAAAGTAACCGGGACGTTTACCTCATCCTCCTCCTCTAAAATCTCTAAATTTATATATGTACATTGCGAATATACT
This sequence comes from Macrobrachium nipponense, assembly GCF_015104395.2. Lineage (NCBI taxonomy): Eukaryota > Metazoa > Arthropoda > Malacostraca > Decapoda > Palaemonidae > Macrobrachium > Macrobrachium nipponense. The sequence continues at coordinate 19,343,898 of NC_087214.1, read as the reverse complement.
CTCTCTCTCTCTCTCTCTCTCTCCTCTCTCTCTCTCTCTCTCTCAGCTGTTACATTTTGTTATATATATATATATATATATATATATATTATATAATATATATATATATATATATATATATATATATATATATATATATACACAAAGCGCTTAGATATTCAGAGTATCATGATAAAAGGATTTTTGGCGACTGACTTCATCCTCAATTGAGACATATATTTATTAATTTGTATATCTCCCCCAATACCATATCAGGGTCAATGTTATCTGATGATGATAATCACGTACACCCCACACACACAACCGACAGGGATCACGTTATCCGATGTTGAATCATGCACAAACACACACACAGCTGACTCCACACTCACGTGAGACATATATTTATCAGTCTTAATCTCCAGGGGGATGGTATACATGAATTAATATTGTACACAAAGTCAAATAGAATACACTGGAAAAAGGAGATAACAAAAGAATACACGGACATGATATACGTTCATTTACGAAAATAATACATCATCGAGACACATTGCTAGTATTATACGACACACACCCTCCCCAGCTTGCCGATCGTGTGTGAAAGACAATTCATAATTGGACGGCATTTCGTCAATCTCCGTCGTGTTCATAACGCAGAATGTATTCCATTCGGGTAAATTCAGTAGAAATATCAGTCTTAACTGTTCCCATCACATTCTATGAAGAATAGAGACATAGTTCAATTGAAACTGGTCCGTCAGTTAATCGGACATCAGAAGGGTGGCGAGTTCTCCGAGATATTATCTTCGTATCCAGTAGTACGGTTATCTACTGGTTGACCTCGCACCTGATAGCTTACAGCTCAGGACTAATATGACGGGTGAAACCGAATATCAAATTACTTATCAACAGTGGTGACTAAGAAGCAGCTTTGGGTATTGAAGAAGATATACGAAAACGTTGAATACCCCGACAGTTTTAGTGAAATTTATATATATTTTAGAGATGGTGTCAAAAATGACCTAAAAAAGTCAAAACCAAAACTTATGCTTTACATAAACTTACACTGAAGAAAAATTCATTCGAAGAAACGTGATATACCCTGAAACCTCGGGTCACCGTTAGTAGTGATCTTGGCTGCAGTCTAAACTCGACCCTTATTAAACGAAAGGATATAAAAATCTTTTAATAGTCCTCGATCAGTTTTTCGAGGTAGTTACAGGTTATTCCTCTAAAGAAAAAGGATGGAATACTATGCAATGGACGTTAAAGAAGGTTCCCGAATCAGAATACGGATGAAGGTAGGGAGGCGTTATTCAACGGAATAAGTAACACTTTTCAAATCCGTATCCATATTTTTGAATGAGATGTTGGTGGAATCTTGTCCGATATTTCACTATCAATCGTATATTAAACTGTTAAAAAATATAAAACCCATTGCGATGACTATGTTAGGACGGAGTGGATTGTTTAATGACGATGATAATGGGACGTTTGGTAAATTAGAGCATTCACAGTTAATACCTTCCAGGACGCCGCCATGTGGGAAACGAGTGTCATAACGGCTCCTAAATCGGTTGGCATACAATCCCACTCCCCCTTGCTCCTTGATCTAGCGAGTATTGACATGTATATTTACTAGATTCGGTGGCTTTGAGAATTAGGTTAGAAATGGCTAATAACAGCTGGATTTTGGGTATAGATGTAAATGGAGAGTTGAACCAGCTGAACGTAGAGAAGGCCAAATTATGGATTAACAGGGTTACCCCGCACTATAACGCCATGTCCGCTTTGAATGAGGCTTTATCAGTATAAAACGTATATCATCGGAACGAATGAATCATCTATATTAATCGATCAGGCATTTGGAGCGTGTATTCCCAAGAAATTAACAATCGCCTTGGTTGATATGAAGAATTTTTCGGGAGAATATGCCAGGAACGGGTTATATTTCGAACACTGCGAGTTAAGTAAATATATGTATCACTATTAACAGGGACACTACATAATATTCAAGAGTACATTCCCCGGAAGAATAACGCAATTATCTAATGTAGCAGTTTTGTTTTTATTTTCTCTTCAAACTTTGCGGCTGGAATGTTTAATTAAACATCTCGACGCCTTCAGAAGACTTGCGTTCTCTCTCTCTCTCTCTCTCTCTCTCTCTCTCTCTCTCTCTCTCTCTCTCTCCAAAGAAAAAGAACTTGAATTGTCTGCAGCTGAAGCTGAACAAAGCGCGGTTAAAGAATTTCTTTTCTAAATTTGGTTGCTGGAAAAGTTTGGACTTTCCTGAAGTCCAGGACCGACGTAAGACTGAATTCCGAATAAGAAACAAGAAAAAGTGATGTGCAGAGACTGATAAAACAGAAGGCCCAAGGCAAAGTCACCTCGTAAAAAAAAAAAAAAAAAAAACCGTAGATCGTGTACACGAAGGATGATTCTCGATAGGATTTAAATATAAGGAAAAATATAGATACCGAAAGTAACTTCAGCTGACATTCATCATCAACAGTGGCACTTCCCTGTAGTGGTCTAGTGCCGTCATTGCGTCTCATGTAAACGCACTGTAGGAACTACTAAATACTTTTTGCAACGTCCCTTCGGCCCGTAACTGCACCCACCCATTTTTTTAGCCTTTTACTTTACCACCATTCACCTTTCCTTTCTTCAGTCTTTCTGTAACCCCCTCCGTAGGGAAAGGGGTTGGGGTTATTGCTGTCAGTGCACCTCACATGGTGAACTGTAAAGCATATTACTAAAGGCGTGTCAGCGTCCCCTTCGGCCCATAGCTGCAAACTCCTTTCATTCCTTTTTACTTTACCTCCGTCATACTCTCTTCCATCTGACTTTTCCACTCGCTTCCCTACAATTGTTTTTTAGTGCAACTGGAGAAGGTTTTCCTTCTATTACAACCTTTCAGACACCTTATCATCAATTTTACTTTTTCAGCATGAATGACCTCATTATATTCTGTTGTTCTATTAATTTAATTTCCTCCCGTTCTCAAATAGAAGTTCTCAGAACCAATAGTGTGAAGATTTAGTATTAAATTAGAACAAAATATTTACTCATGCTTTTCCGTTTATTTATATATTTTATTTCATTTTTACAATTTTTGAACTTAATTTTTTAATCAATTAGCTAAGTGTGTTTTGGACTTGAGGTAATGGCCCATTCTGTCTCCGATAGGCAAAATAATAATACATTTTTCATAAGAATGACTCTGCATTAGTAATGCTCTCTCTCTCTCTTCAGAACCAGAAGCCGTTTTAATTTCCGAAGCAAAAGGCTCTTGAGTGTGTGTGTGTGTGTGTGTGTGTTTGCAGCCTCACAGGATAACCAGAGAAGAAAGGAAACAGCTGGAAGCCTTAATTAGAGGCTTCTTTTGTTGGGGGTTTTACGAAAATGAAGGGCTTTTCTTTGTCTAATTTGCCAGTGAGAGAAAAATAATCAAAAGATTTCGTTTCTAACTGTCCTGCAGGACTTCTGGAGTCGATAAATTATTTGAAATTGAGTAATTTATGGGTAGTATGACTTCTGCACTTTTGCATGTGTGGAATAAGAATTTAGGCAGGAATTTCATCGATGATTAAAATGTTATATTAGGACACTCGGGTGATTAACATTGATAGATAACTGGAACGTGTTTGTGTACCCCAAATGATTTGTTATAAGAAAACTTCTTTAGGCAGATTATCATAGCCTCTTTTTAATTAAGTGTAATTGTGTGTGTGAGAGAGAGAGAGAGAGAGAGAGAGCGAGAGAGAGAGAGAGAGAGAGAGAGAGAGTGAGAGAATTCCCTCCTCAAATCAACAAATGACTTTCATTTTGAGCTGAAGTTCATCACCTGAAGAGAGAAAAAAACAAAAAATGAGTAATTTTGAAAATGGATCCGAGAACCGGAATTTGTTAAAATATTTTGTAATAAATCGGTCATTCGTTTTCCGAAGAGAGAGAGAGAGAGAGAGAGAGAGAGAGAGAGAGAGAGAGAGAGAGAGAGAGAGAATGTCCTCAGTAATTGGCTTGTTTATATACCCATGATTTATTCTACGTCGTTATCATCGTTCTCCCACTGACGGCCGTTGATTTTGTTGTCACCATGTTTGTGACATGTTTGCAGTAAGTTGGCCGACGTGTGTTGATGGACGTGTTTTATACTGTAGTCTTGAAGTTCCTTGAAAAACCTCCGACCCAACAGAACCTCCTCGTAACTCAGATTAATAGAAGTTTATTCATATTAAAAAACATAATTTTCAGTTAATTTATGTTAAAACTTAATCAAAGCAGCTTGTAAGTTAATATTTCTAAAAACTAACTGTTGATTAACATGTGTATCTTGTTTGTTAATTTTTGTTATTCATTTAAATGTCTTCTTTTTGTAAGCTGTTAAACAATGTTGAATATCCATGGGAATTTTAAGCATTTGAAGATTTCAATTCTTTTACTTTGGATTCACAGAAATTGACGTGGATTCACAGAATTGACGTAAAATGTTTTTTTTGCAATTTAGTGGGTTACTAAATCAGAGAGCAAAAGTTATTCTCTCTCTCTCTCTCTCTCTCTCTCTCTCTCTCTCTCTCTCTCTCTCTCTCTGCATTATGGTTGCAGACATAAACAGTAATGTTAAGGACTCGTAGTGAGTAGTTTCGCCGATGACACAAGAATAAGTAGAGAAATTACTTGTGATGAAGATAGGAAACGCGCTACAAAGAGACCTTAACAAAGTATATGATTGGGCAGAGGTAAATAGGATGGTATTTACTCTGACAAATTTGAATCAATAAAATTATGGAGACAGAGAAGGAAAGCTATATGCCATATAAAAAAAAAGAGGGAACCTAATAATGACAATCACAAATAAGGAAGCAGTTAAAGACCTGGGTGATGTTGAATAGGAACATTTTATGCAATGATCAAATAGCAATTCTATTGGCAAAATGTAAATAAAAAATGAGAATGTGTTACGGCACTTCAAATACAAGAAAAGCTGAAACACATGATTATGCTTTATAAAACATAAGTTCGTAGTACTTGAATATGCAATATGATATGGTACACACTATAACAAAAGGATATTGCACAAAATAGAGAGTGTTCACAAAGGTCCTTAACAGCTAGAATAGAAGAAGTTAAGGATCTGACTTACTGGGAAAGACTACAATCCTTAAAATTATATAGTCTAGAAAAGAGAGAGAACGCTACATGATAATTCAGGCATGGAAACAGATAGAAGGGAATAGCCGAAAACATCCTGGACTAAAAACATCAGAAGAGCAAGCAAGGAGGTTAGATTAAAAGTGCCCAAAACCTATACCAGGAAAAAATAAAGGAAAGCACACAGGACATTTAATCCACTCGCGCCAGCATCGATAAATTCAGCGTCTATTCAATGCGTTGCCAGCTCATCTGAGGAATATATCAGGAGTGAGCGTAAGAGTGTTTAAGAATAAGCTCGACAAATATCTAAGCTGCATCCCAGATAATCCAAGATTGGGAAGATGCAAAATATACTGGAAGATGCACTAGCAACCTTGGTCTGGTATATTAGAGTTGCCTCACACTGAACCTGGGGCAACCCGAACAAGATGTAAGGTCTGTAAGGTAAGGTAAGGTCTCTCTCTCTCTCTCTCTCTCTCTCTCTCTCCTCTCTCTTCTGCCTCACTTCACCGTTGGTCATGGTTTTAAATTCTGTATCATTTTCATAACTGGAGTTTAAGTGTGAAATTGTACCGCAGAGATAAAACAAACACAGGAAGCAGAACGAAATCCAAATGCTGCTTTGTAGTTTTCTATTCGACCTATCTGCTTTTATATTTTTAAATGAGAATATTAATTTGAACCAACTGTGAGAAAATAGCACGTAGGGAGTTCCTGTAATTGAAAAGCGTGAGAGTATAATGGTTCTGTAATTACTGGAGTTGGGAACCTTCCGTGAAATGCACGAGAATGGAAATGAAAATCCTCGCTCAGGCAGGACTCTGCCAAAATAATGCTTTTTCACTTTTAGAAATTGATGGAACTTCTTTCATAATACTGTTGGTATTTCTGTTGAATGAAAATAAGAAATATAGGTTTTTTTCTTATCGAGTGTTTAGATTACCTTTGAATGACCAGGACTTGTAAAACCAAAAAATTCTGTTGTGTATATGGAAGGGAAAGGCAATTTGAACATGTGGTAGACGTGCGTCCATAATACAGTGAAAAATGTCATAGACAAGTTGACAACTTATCCCCACATGCACACAGGTTTGAAAACAAGTCGATTACTACAGTAAGGCTTGTCATAAAACACACGTTGGCAACTTGTCACGTATGTATCACAAGAGGTTGGAAACAAGTCGACGACCGTAAGTGGAGAATTTAATCTTTGGCAAATGCTGATAATACCTATGAAGCGCTGGTTAGGACTACCAGCAAGTTGTTAACTTTTTTAGTATGTTTCTGACGTGTTTGTAGTAAGTTACGACATGTTTATGAAATGTTATACTGCAGTGTGGATGCATCATAATAAGCTAGAGACAGGATTGTACAGGTGCAGGAAACCTCTTCAGCTGAGGGGATGGAGGAACAGGCGATTGTTTAGTCAGGTCAACACAAATATAAGGGGAAGCTTTGCTGATGGAACCATTAACTGTAAGTCCTTCCCTACCATTCCAACCCCCTCCCGCTCTCCCTCCCTTCGTCCAGCTTGTTGCAAAGATTACTAAGACCATCCGTCACGAAGTTTGAATAGTTAGATGGATTCCCAGTGACCTGCAGCTTAGAAAAATGAGGGTTGGAGACCCTCCCTTCTGGGTCGCATCCTACTTAATTAGATTTCGATCTCCGTTTCTCTTGGACAAAACCAATTTTGTACTTCTTCGGTCGAGCAGTTATGGGTCTAACAAACCTTTACAGTTGTCTTAATTATGGTGAGAGACCTTTTAAGAATGTTTCCTCAAGAATAAGTGAACTGGGACCTCAGTGTTGTTTACAAAGTATTTACTCCGGTGCAAAGTTTTGCTCAGGTTTTATAGTCTCTCTCGTTTAGTAGAACTTTTACTCCAGTGTTTACATGAACTGTAAATTCATTTATACAAATAAGCGCTGTGCTTTAGTATATTTACTAATTTCTCGTCTCTCTCTCACTGGTATACCAGGTTGGAAAATGGGAGATTTCCTCCTCTCTCTCTCTTCTCTCGTCGTCTCCTCCTCTTCCTCTCTCTCTCTCCTTCTCTCTCCTTGCGGAGTTTTAATCCAGTCTGGCTCCATCGAGTGAGAGGATTTCCTGTTAGTCCCTTTATGAAGATAAAGACAGCTACAATGATATTGAAGGGAGCAAAGTCAACGAAAGCATTTGAAGCTGTTGGTCATCAGTGGTAGAAGAGGAAAGAAAGGGGGAATGCCTGCTGCCTGTTCTGGCTTATGGAGATTTTTTATTTTAAATATTTGTAGACTCGTCTTTTAAAGCTTCGTTTTTTTTTTACACGTTTTTTTAATGTCACGTGCACATGGAGGGTTTTAGGTTTGCGTCGTATGCGTGGAATTTAAAATCATGGTTTTTTAATAGTTAGGATTGTTCTGCCGTGGCTATTTCGTGGTTTTGTATAGATGCATTGGACTAATGCTTATTGAAATATTATTTATTTTTGTTATTTGTAAAATACTTTTATTTCTGGATTTGTAGACGTTTAAGGCTTCATTGGATCTGACCCGTAATGGCTACTTAGCAGTGGAAGCTCTCATTGTTTTTGTATATACGGGCTGATGCGCAGCATATTGAGCAATAAACCAGTAAAATTATCTCGGGGACTTCGCTGCGCATTTCAGTTTAACGCCTTTGGAAAGATAGAGAGAGAGAGAGATTCTAAGGGAGAAACAAGGTGTGCTGTTTATCATAGGCTTAATCTTCACAGCGGCAAATAGGCCTATAATGCGAGGATTTTATCATAAAAAGAAGAGATACTGATTTTTATTTAAGCAGATTTAGGGTTCCAGTGGTATTTCTCGACAATGTCCAATTCTCTTAAAAAACAAAGTTGGATGTGTCTAAATCAAGCGCAAATATCAGTAAGAAGAAGAAGAAGAAAAAAAAAAAAAAAGAAATTGAAGACCAGCCAAAACTCAGACCAAACGGTCATTGACGTAGGTTGACCTTGGAGGGTTAGTGGGGGTGAGTGTGCGTGGGTTGTTTGTTATCGGCCCGGCTGTCGAATTAAAAAAAGAAAAAAAGTGCAGCTATTAGATTATCGACAGCTGTTACCAAAAAGGGCGTAAGCCCTTTAGGACGCCTCCTCTCTTCTGCTGCTGCAGGAATGTCACGGGTGTTGAGTCGTTGACGTCAAACTCCTTCTTGAGCTTTGAAGCTTCTTTTCCAGAATGTAGGAGACAAAAGGATTCCAAAGGACTCCCAGGGGCCTTTGGACCTTCACGGTAGCCAAGGATGCCTTTTAGGATTGGCTCCTGCTATTGCTGTGCTATCCTTCGGATATCCTTCAGGTTCATGCATAGGATCCTGTAATAATTTCCGGATGAGATGTGGCTTCGTTTTTTATGTTTGATTTTTTTTTTTATACCTTTGTATTCTTAGTGCAACAGTGGAGTTTCTCCCACCTTTAGTTCTTCGTCTCATCTTCTCTCGGATCTTCCTCATCTGATCGCCTCCACCTTACGTCCAAACCAACTCCAACTCCAATTCTCTTGACTGTCTTGAGAGCTGAATGACCAAAAGTGCCCCCCTCCCCACCTACCCCCGTACTTGACTTGGCAGCCTCAATTTCATCCAGTCAATCCTGCCTTTCATCTGTGAATGAGAAGACCGTGTTTGGGTTGATTGATTGCTGGATGGGTGAACGTTAGATGTCTGTCGTTGGGTGAAGTTCATCTACGCGATGCTCCTTTGTTCCCTCACGGGAATGATCCTGGAGGTTAGAAGCTGTGGATATGAAAGGGGATGCAGTTCTCGGTCATTCCTTCGAAAGAGAGAGCAGGGAGGGAGGGAGGGGTAAGTCTACACTACTGTAAAATATGCTATCAACATTTGTCAGCAACTTACCGGACACACATCACAAATATGTTGAATACAAGTTGATGACTTATTGGTAGTCCCAACAAGCGTTTGCCAGAGATTCGTACTCATCTTATTGTTGTTAACTTGTTGTCAACCTTTTTCGATGTGGAAGCAAAAAGTTAGTGAGAAGCTGATCGCCAAGACAGAATTTCTTTTTGTCGGTTAAATTCTATTCGATTTGGAGCGTCATAAACTGCAGCAAGTGCTTGTAATGGAAATTGCTGAAGGTAATTATTGTAATTTATGCCACCAACATTTAGGACAGTTTTTAGGAGATAATTAATGATAATTGCTATTTCCATTTCCCGATAAAATGTGATCGTTTTATTACAAAACGTGATTCCGTTTTTCGAAAACAGCTGTGGAGTTTAATATATATATATATATATATATATATATATATATATATATATATATATATATATATATATATACACATATATAATATATATGTGTGTGTGTGTGTGTATACACACACACACGTATGTATGTATGTACATACATACATACATACATGTAATGCCACTACTGACAACTTCTAAATAACAGATGAAAAAAAAAACAAAAACAAAAGAGAGAGAGAGAGAGAGAGAGAGAGAGAGAGAGAGAGAGAGAGAGAGAGAGAATTCATGTGAACACCTAATATAATTGTCAAACTCTCCGGAATAAGCACCTGTCACGGAAGGTGATAACTATCAGTAATAAGTGGTGAAAGTTGTAATGGAATATTTTATCAGGAATCGCTTCTTAAGTGATATGGAATCCCAGGCTTTATCGCTTGTTTGTATTGACTTTGTCCTCTGTTTATGTGTCTGTTTGTATGTGTTTGTGTGTGCGATACTGCCTTAAACGACCATCTAAATGCATAGAACCTGGATGTCGGTTTAAATTTTAAATTAAAGTTAAAAGTTTTGTTGAAAAATTGTGAATGAATTTATGCTAGAGATACATTGGGTTGTATTGATTGCCTTGAGAACACACTCTCTCTCTCTCTCTCTCTCTCTCTCTCTCTCTCTCTCTCTCTCTTTCTCTTTATATTACATAAATTAAAGGACTCTGTCAAGAAGTAGGAAATTGCTCTTTGTTTGTATAGTAATAAGAACAGTAGGCCTAAGTTCCTTGTTATTATGTAGATCATATAACGGGGTCTTCTCTCTCTCTCTCTCTCTCTCTCCCCTTTGTTTTGGAGTGTAAGGGAAGAGGCTATATTCACTTTCCCTTTGTCTTTGTTATTTCTGAGGAAAGGCAAATTTAGGATAATGATGAAAGCAAAAAATAACAAGGTAAAAGGTAGAGTCAAATAACTTATGCATTTTGATGTCATATCTTTTTTCTAATGGCGTTTTTTTCTTTTATTTCAGGTATGTTCTCTTTTGTGGATTTATCGTGGCATTACTTAAGGTACTGTGGTAAGAACTTCAACTATATCTAGTCGTTTGTTTTCAATTTTTTATTTATTTTAGTCATTACTTCTGAAAAATACTGAACGTCTTATAATTACTGTATATGTTACCATTAAAAGTATGAGAGAGAGAGAGAGAAGCAATTGCGTTTAGATTGTTTTGTGTAGTATTCGTGTATTTCCATCCATTTCCTCGTAATTGTTCGTAACTCCCACATATAACTAATCCCAGACCTTTTAAATTTCGATTGTACCAAGCGATGATGGACACCAATGTTGAAGCTTTCTATGCAATAAAAGCACTAATCGCCTTCTCTCGTGATTTCTCGTGAGAATCGACATCTCTCTTCAGTTTCATAGGAATGGTTCCCAGGTGATCGTCACATTTGGGGAGAACGAGTCCTTGATCTCTGTTCTTGTGAGGAAGTTGAAGAAATAAAAAGGTGAAGTTTGAGGTATTAATGAATGAAAAGTATAAGAGATTTTCTGACCGAAAATCATTCTATTTTTCCTGTTGCTTTGTTTTCCGGTGCAAAATAATGAATTTTCTGCTTGATGCCAGAAATGACTTGAAGAATAAGATAGTGTAGATGAGAGAGATATAAGTAATGATAATTAATGAACGTTAATACCATTCATAAAGAACGTTTATTACCCACAACTGAGGACTGGTCCTCACTATGTCCAGCTTGTAATGGCATCATTAATGTGATTTTATTGGTATAATCGTTATTAGAAGATGTGTATTAATATTAGTTTTTCTATTTTACTTAAGTTATACATTTGTTCATAGATATTGCTTATTTTTATTGTTAACCATAATATGATTATTTAGATATCAGAGTAACTTCATTAATATAGTAAAGTATAGATTTATCAATTACTTCTGTTAAAGTTATGAAATAAAAAATTTCATAATATTCCGTTTTAAATCTTAAACTTTTTGGCAATTTTTATCTAAGAACACTGAGTCCATTCTTTTGCAAGTTCTTCGTCAGGGCTGTAGAAGAGAGAGAGAGAGAGAGAGAGAGAGAGAGAGAGAGAGACTACACTAACCATGTCGTATTATGTTCAACGCCTCGCTAACGAATTCTAATTCTCCCCAAATTGCCTCAGCTGAGGAAAACGAGGAATATCTCCCTTTGGTCCCTAAACCCCCAGTCCTTCCTCCATCCTACCTAGACACTTACCATCCCCACCACATCCTATGCGGCTCCTCTCAAGTATCTAGGATTTAATTGCCAACCTACATACACTGGGGAGATCTAGAGAGATGTCAGCCGATGAGTGGGACCTTTCCCAGCTGAGGGAGACTTGATGTGTGGGAAATGTAGAAGATATCATGGCTTATTTACTTTAATAAACAGATATTTTTCATGAATTTTTTTTTTCATGGTATTTAGTTATTATCTAATTGATGGATAACTTTGTGATGTCAGTGGTGGGTAGAGGGAGCTTAAGTAGATTGAATTTTTCCAGATTGCATTACACAAGCACAAAGACGCCCTCCTCTCCAAAACCATGTTTCAGCAGCAGTTCCATGTGATCCTCATGGCCACGTCATACAACCTTTGAGAATCTCTCTCTCTCTCTCTCCTCTCTCTCTCTCTCTCTCTCTCTCTCTCTCTCTCTCTCTCTCTAAATAAAATCCAAGTGGTCAAGAGACTCATAAAGAAAATATACATAAACCACATATTCCGACAAAGAAAAGAATAAGGTGAACCTTGTGAATATCCTAATTGATGCATTAGGAAAAAGAATGCCAAAAGCATGCAAACTGTGTAAGGTGTGGTATAGCATAGTTAATCACAAAACCTAATCAGAAAATGTGCTTAATGCAAAAAAAAAAAAACACCTTCCGACCCATCCACAGTGTGCTGCGGTAATGCAAGATATGAGAAAAGATACAAGAATATTTTGCTCAACATGTCTATCATGAATAGACAATGTTATTAAATCAAGATTGAATGTACAAATAGTTGAGGATGAAGAGGAAGAGGAAGAGGAAGAACAAGAAGAAGAAGAGGAAAACGGAAGAGAAGTAAACAAACTGAAATGACACCCAAAAAAATTAGGAAAACAAAGAACAAGATAAAAGTATGGATGCAGAGATACTTCATTGATAACTACCTAGAGGCAATAAAGCAGCATACCTACGAAGAAATAATTACGATATGACACACAAAAGAAAATCCCGAAGAGGCTCTACCCAGATCTACACAATGACGGGAAAGAGGAAAAAATAGACAAAAAAGACAAAGTCTGCAACCTTTTGAAAATAGGGAATTGCAGATTTGGAGAAAGATGTTACTACAAACATCCTAACGTATGTCACAACTATGAATATATGGTAAATGTGATACCTAGATGGCTATGAGGATGATTGCAGAGATCTGCATCCAAAAATATGCAAAAACCTAAAGAAGGAAAATGGAATGTAAGTTCGACAAAAAAAGGTAAATATATGCACCCTGTAGCCATGAAACATAATCAAATAAAATAACCAATCAAGTAATAAAATCCAAAATAAGAAAGAAACAAATAAAGAGAGAATAAAGAATATCAGGTAAAGAAAAAAGCAAGCCATCAACGAGATATGCAGAGGTGTCAGCAAAAAATTTCAAAGCATCAGCTCCAAGATTCTACTCAAGAGATAATAACTGTATTTATTATGCAAGAGGAAATTGCAGATACGGAGAAAATTGCAGATTCAGACACAAAATGAATTATTATGATGAAGGAAGATCAAATATTATGAAAAAGTTGGATTTTTTAATGTCAGAATTTCTGGAAATGAAAAAAGATCAACATACCAGAACAGGAAAGAGACATAGGAAAATCCTTATTATTACCAATATTAAATGAAGGAGAAACACGCAAACCATCATAGTGATGAATGCGCAGGGTTTAGTTACGAGTACTCAAAAAGAAAAATAGAGTACTTAGAAGAACTAACCCAAATTGAAAAGAAAATATATAATGAATATAAGTGAAACATGGTATTCCCAAGAGACGGAATGATGATCAAATAAAAGGGTTCCAAACTTATAGATCAGATAGAAAAAAATAGGAATCAAGGGGGAACCGCAATATATGGGAAAGACAAAAACAAGGAAAAATATATGAGAAATATAGTAACTCGAATTGAATTTGAACTAATAGCGGTAGAATTTGAATCTGAAAAATTAATGAACATAGTAATTATAGAGACCTCTAATACTAAAGAGTTTGACTTAATAATAGAAAATTGGATGATATATGTAGAAATCACAGGACTGGACTATTCTCCTATCTGGAGACTCAACTTTCCTTTCGTAGACTGGAAAGAACGAATAGGAGATTGTGGATGTACTTATACATATAAAAAAGAGAGTAATAGTAGTGCAGAAGATCAGAGGCAATTCGAAAAGCTATTAGATATGCTACTAGAATACAACATTCAACAAATAAATCACCTGCCAACAAGAAAGGAAAATACTTTAGAACCTAGTATTTGTGAACGAGGTGAATTATGTTAAAGAAATAATATTTGTTTATAATGCGAGTTATTTCAGACCATTATGTCATAGAATTAACAGTCCATTCCAAAGCAAGTGAAAACAGAGATAAGCAGAAATGAAAAAGTGGGAAGGATATGGAAAACACAACTTCTACAGTTTAAAATATAAAATGGTCAGAAATAAATGAAGAATTAAACAAAGATTCGGTAACTTTTCGTAATTGATGACATAAGGTAAATACGGAGATATTATACAAATATTAGAGAAATTAGTGGATAAATATATACCGAAGAAGAAAAGTAAACATCATTCAATGCATACCAAGAGACAGAAGGATCTTTATCCAGAAAATTCACAAAGTGGAAAAAAAAAAGGTCTTGAAAAAGAAAAAAAAAATGCATGGAAAGTTATAGAACTAAAAAGTAAGATAGAAAATGCAGAACAAAAGATTATACAATCAAAAGAAAAGAAAAACAGGACTTGGAAGAAAAAACCCTAATAAATATTCAAGCAAAACCCCAAACTATTATACTCATACGCGAAAAAGATGAATAAAAAAGGAAGAATAAAGAAATAGGCCCTCTAAGAATTGAAGGGAGATTTAACGAATGAGAAAAAGGAAATTTGCAACATATTGGCAGAACGATATAAGAGAGAATTCACCCCTAGAATAGATAATGAAGATAATGATATAGAAGTAAGGGACGAAAATAGTAAATATTTAGCTGACATAGATATTAATGAAGCTGATATTGTGCAGCTATTAATGAAATTAAAAATGGAGCTGCAGCAGGGCTGATGAATCCTGCTGATTTTGTTAAAGAAAGTAAAGTTCATTCTATCGCAAAGCCACTTGCAATATTATTAAGACCAAAGTGTAGATACAGGCAAGATTTATGATGAGCACAAATTAGCATATATTACCCCTACTTTCAAAGTGGATCAAGACTAGAGGCAAGTAATTATAGGGCTGTGAGTCTAACATCACATATTATGAAAGTGTATGAAAGGGTAATGAAGAAAAATATTATGAAACATTTAATAAAAAATAAAAAATAATTTGTTTAATATGGGACAACATGATTTCGTACCCGGAAAAAGTACACAAAAACCCAACTGTTTAGTCCACTGTGAGAACATATTCAAAAATATGAAAAGCGGAAATAAAAAAGATGTGGTTTATCTAGACTTTGCAAAAAGCTTTTGACAGGTAGACCATAATATATTAGCGAAGAAAATTAGAAAACACAATATCGTGGATAAAGTAGGAAGATGGTTAAAAGAATTTTTACACACAGAAAAACAGATAGTTATTGCAAACGATGAGAAATCGGATGAAGCCAAGGTAATATCCGTTGTCCCACAAGGTTACGGTGTTTAGCTGCAATACTGTTTGTTATTAAGATTGAAGACATAGACAGTAATGTTAAGGATTTTCGGTAGTTAGTAGTTTCGCTGATGACACAAGAATAAGTAGAAAAATTACTTGTGATGAAGATAGGAACGCTCTACAAAGAGACCTTAACAAAGTATATGATTGGGCAAAGGTAATTAGGATGGTATTTAACTCTGATATAAATTTGAATCAATAAATTATGGAGACAGAGAAGGAAAGCTATATGCATATAGGGGACCTAATAATGAGACAATCACAAATAAGGAAGCAGTTAAAGACCTTGGTGTGATGATGAGTAGAGCATGTTATGCAATGATCAAATAGCAATTCTGATGGCAAAATGTAAAGCAAAAATGGGAATGTTGTTACGGCACTTCAAAACAAGAAAAGCTGAACACATTGATTGATTGCTTATAAACATATGTTCGTAGTACACTTTGAATATTGCAATATGATATGGTCCCACACTATCAAAAGGATATTGCACAAATAGAGAGTGTACAAAGGTCCTTTACAGCTAGAATAGAAGAAGTTAAGGACCTTGACTACTGGGAAAGACTACAATCCTTAAATTATATAGTTAGAAAGGAGAAGAGAACGCTACATGATAATTCAGGCATGGAAACAGATAGAAGGAATAGCAGAAAAACATCATGGAACTAAAATATCAGAAAGAGCAAGCAGAGGTAGATTAATAGTGCCCAAAACTATTCCAGGAAAAATAAGGTAAGCACACAGACATTAATCCACTATGCACCAGCATCGATAATGCAGCGTCTATTCAATGCGTTGCCACCTCTTCTGAGGAATATATCAGAAGTGAGCTTAGATGTGTTTAAGAATAAGCTCGACAAATATCTAAACTGCATCCCAGACCATCCAAAGATTGGAAGATGCAAAATATACCGGAAGATGTACTCAGCAACTCTCTGGTAGACATTAGAGGTGCCTCACACTGAGGGACCTGGGGCAACCCGAACAACATGTAGGTCTGTAAGGTAAGGTCTCTCTCTCTCTGGGGATGCATGAAAAACAAATTCCAAAGAAATTATATATTATGTTATTCTCTCTCTCCTTCTCTCTCTCTCTCCCTCTCTCTCTCTCTCTCTTCTCTCCTCTCTCTCTCTCTCTCTCTCTTTAAAAGTCTCGTCTTTTATGGAATAATTAATGAGTAATGCCTTCCATTAGTCCATTTATCCAATTCTAGTCGATTTTAAGTCGGGACAAAGAGCTAGAGAATATCCTGGTATTCATCGTCAGTCTGAAGGAAATAAAGCATAACATTGGAACTTGGAAATCGGATTAAGGCTGAAAATAGAATCTTGACGCTTTCATTCCGAATTCAGATCTTCCTAAAACCTCCTTGGCGAGATAAAGGAGGATTTGTTCTCTCTCTCTCGCTCTCTCCCCGTCCTCTCGTCTCCTCTCCTTCCTTTCTCTTCCTCTATATATATATATATACATAGATATAATATTATATATATATATTATATATTATATTATATATTATAGATATATATGCCATATATTTATATATAATAATATAATATAATATATATATATATATATATATAGTATTTTGTATATATATTTTATATATCTATATATATAGATGAATATTATATATATGATATATATATATAATATTATAATTGTATATATTAATATATTATATATATAAGTATATTAATAATATATTTATATATATATTTAATATATTTAATATATATATTTTTATAGATATATGTAATATATAATAATATATATTATATACTATATTAATATATTATATGATTCATTATATATATTATATATAATAATTCGGCTCTCATTTAAACATATCCAAGAATTGAAATCCCGAATCCCAAACGCGAAAGGAGACCCAATCTCTGGAATGTCTCTTGGTCCTTCATTTTATGAATAGAGAGGATAAGAGAGATAGAGAGAGAGAGAGAGAGAGAGAGATAGAGAGATTCTTTTATTTATGTGGCCGTGAGAAATGTTATATAGAGATTCTCACACTCCAGTTCCTTCCAAGTTCATGTAAACTCGATCGATCGATCGAGAGAGAGAGAGAGAGATCGTATAATCATCATATTTAATGACTTCGGTTAGTGGTTGATAGGGCACCAGATCAAACTCCCCCCCCCCCCCCCCACACCACCCCCCGCCCCCCGCCCCCCAGACCTCAACCTTCCACCCCATCGTCCTTTCAATTGATTATGATGAGAGCGAATATCTAATTTAATTGTGAATCCCAACGTCACCACTGATCATGACATAGGGACTCATTATCATTATAATTTCTTGTGTTATCTGGATGGGGCCTTTGGTGATGGGCCTCTGATTCTGCCTCACTGTCCCTTTCCAGTCTCTGTTTTCCCTCGACAATTGATTCTTTCTCTCAGTCAATGAAAGGAAATAAGCAATATTGCGTCGTTGAGTGATAGAAGAAGACAGTTTCATTGATGGCAAAAATGTCTTCATTTCATTCATTATTTCCAGACTTGAGTCGTTTCTATTACGATTTGTTGTGGAAGTTCTCCAAGTTTCACTTCTCTGGATCTTTTATCTTGCTGTCCAACCTCTCCAACTCCCTCTTGTCACTGTCTCGTAAGTAATCTCTCTCTCTCTCTCTCTCTCTCTCGGAAAAAAGGTAGACTTTTAAAGTTCTGTTTTATTGCATGTAAATTGCGCTCTTCTGTTGAACAATGAAATCTTCCCCTCGGATGGATACAGTGATACAGATTTGGATCTCGTCAGTTATTCAAGATCTCTGAAATTTCATTTTGTTTCACCCTGTCGGTCTTTATAAATGCTTTTTATTATTTTGCATTAGGCTTTTAGGGGAAAGCTGACTTCTGTATCGAAGAGAGGCGAGGATATCGAGCGGTGGAAATTCCTCCCGATTTTATCGAAGAAGAAAACGGTGGATCCAATTGGACTTCTCTTCTTCTTTTCGTTTTTTCTCTCGAGTGACTTTCGTTCCTCAAAATTGATTTAGTGCTGCTCTTTCTTCCCTCTGCCCCTCTCCCGCTTTTTTTTATTTATATATATTGTGAAAAAAGATCGAGTTGCATTAATTCAAGGGCAAATATTTTATTTATTTTTTCATCCGTCAGGTAAAATTTTTTTTTTTTTTTTTTTTTTTTTTTTTTTTTACACAGTCGATGCTAAAGCTTCTTTTTTTGCTTTTTATACTTGAGGGCAGAAATCTTCGTCAATGTCTGGTTTACATTGCAAGGTTTGTCCACCTTGATGACGTAGAACCTATTAAGAAGTCTAGTATGAGTTTTATCTCTCTCTCTCTCTCTCTCTCTCTCTCTCTCTCTCTCTCTCTCTCTCTCTCTCTCTCTCTCTCTCTCACTTTTTGTTCCTTTCCAGTGGGAGGTTAAAGCTTTTGTCCGGATTTTTAATTTTTTGAAGGACCTCCATGTTTAACCTTTTGAAAATCGATCTTTACAAAATATATTTAATTCATTAAGTTTTTTAGGCAGAGAATAAATAAAAGGAAAGTGATCATCCCTACATAGGTGACTAGAGAGAGAGAGAGAGAGAGAGAGAGAGAGAGAGAAGAGAGAGAGAGAGAGAGAATTCATTTACCCACAATGCCAAATATATATAGATATATATATATATATATATATATATATATATATATATATATATAATATATATATAGATATATATATATATATATATATATATATATATATATATATATATATATATATATATATATATATATAATATATATATATATATATATATGTGTGTGTGTGTGTGGCATGTGGGGAAAGAATTCTCTCTCTCTCTCTCTCTCTCTCTCTCTCATTATATATATATATATATATATATAGAGAGAGAGAGAGAGGAGAGAGAGAGAGAGAGAGAGAGAGAGAGAGAGAGAGATACACCACTCATAAATTGAAAGCGAGCAGAGACTGATGCTCCTGATATGCCGGCTCCGATGGATTCTACATCGCGATGTTTTAGGGTTTTGTTTTACTTATAAGATAATGATCTGTTCCATTCCTCTGCCTCGTTGTCGTGGTGATTGGGGCCATGAATTCGCCTTTTCCTCCTAAATAACAACTTTTTGTTTATCTTTCCTCTCTCCTGGATATTGTCCAAAAGGAAGGAAGGGAAAAGTCAGAATGTGACAGACTACCTCATCGGGCGGGGTCAACCTGACGTCTCGCCTTTGCAGGCCCTTTCTCTCTCCAACCCAGCTGCCACCCTCAACAGTCGTCTAACGGCTAGGTAACATCATTTATTACTTAGGTCAATAGAGGCGGCTCTTTATTTTAGGGAACCCGCCAATCACATCCCCCTCCACCCCCCCCACCCTTCGTCCGGTTCAGGAATCGAACTTGGGGTTTTCCATTTATGAACTAGATGATTCTATAGGGTACGAGAAAGAGAGAGAGAAAAGGTGGGGCTTGGGTGGGGGGAGTTGGCCAGGAAAGGCTGATTTCATCTTTAGTTAACAAGCTGATTATCATTTCAAGTTGAACAGCTGACCGTCTATTTTGGTTAAACAGCTAATTTTTGCATTTTTTGGTTAAACAGCTGATTGCATAAACATCAAGAACCATTGTCTTATAAGCCCTCTTTTTTCCCTTGACACTTCTTTGCTTTGTGGTCAACTTTTTCTTTGGAGGGGAGTGGGAGGTGGGCTTCCCTCCCTCTCCACTTGCAAGGTAACGGGTGTCAAAATGATCATCCCAAGTGTCAGTCTCCATCCTGAGCCTTGTGACTTCATTTCCTTCAGCCTCATTCTGCCAACATAGACATTCCACTTGATTCTCGTTTTCTTTCGAATTTTCCTTTATTATGAAAAGGAGAATTTTTTCCATCATCACTGGCAGATCTTTTTTTATCAAGAGGATCATTAGCTTTCATTAGGGTGTGTCAGCTAAATGAGGTTTTTGAATCATTATATGATAGCATTTTGTTGCATATGTTTTCAGATTCTCTCTCTCTCCCTCTCTCTCTCTCTCTCTCTCTCTCTCTCTCTCTCTCTCTCTCTCTCTCATTTCGTTTTGTCTTTGTGTAATTCCGAATCGAATGTCTAGTGAAGATTTAATTGGCGTTTCCCTTCGTCCTTGAAGGTAAATTTACAGCACCAAGAATAAAAAAAAGAAAAAATGCGTGATCTCCCTTTCTTAGTATTCATTGAAACAAAGCGATTTATGTTTGTAATCCAGAAGGAGATTAAGCAATATATTAATTTCATCCTTCGTTCATATGAAACAGGTCATTATTATTCTGGTATCTTAGAGGGTCGAATTGCAAATATATCTGGACTATAATTAGGGAGCAATGCATAATCTAATATATGCAAAGAAATTCTAGAACAAAATATGGAGAGTAATATAAGATTTCATTCTTAAACTCTGCTGTATATGTGACCTCAGTAAGCATGTATGCCTCAAAGAAAAAATAAAAATCATGAAGAATAAGTACATAAATAAATTATAGACTTAAATTCCACTCGAACTACTTCTATAAATTTCTGGGCAGAAACTGTCATGACTATAATCGAGAAAACATTAAATTCGTCAGTATTGTCATATTAGTCCAAAGGCAGCTTCCCATCCTTCAGAGCGGAGCATCCCTTGGAAATTCCTCAATATTTCCGCCTCGAGAGGAAGGGGGAGGAGGTGTGGGTTAGGAAGGGTGATGGTAGGGAGGGAAGGGGGAGGAGGGAGAGGGGTTTTTAATAAAATCCAATATGGATGGCGGTGGACATTCTGCCAGCAGTTTCAGATGAGTGGGGTCGGGTTTTATTGATGACAACAACGAGGCACCCAGAGAAGAGCTCCGTCCGATTAGGAAGCCATGTTGAAGGGACAGTCTCAGCCTCCGAGTAGAACAGAAAATCCCACAATATTTTGGGAAACAGGATGAATTGCCCAAGGAAGCAGTTTCTGTGGGGCTGGGGTGGAAAAAGAGTGGGGTGGGCTCTGGAAAAGGAAAGGGTTGATCTTGGAAAAGAAGGGGTGGTGCTGTGGAAGAGGAGGGGTCGGTCCTGGAAGAGGAGGGGTCGATCCTGGAAAAAAGAGGGGTGTGTCTGGGAATGAAGAGGTGGGTTCTGGAAAAGATGAACTGACAGTTGTTGACAGAATTGTATAGACTCAAGGTACTTCCTTACTACCGTAAAACATGCCATAAACATTTCTATAAGTTACTGCACACATCACCAACAGTTGAATACAAGTCATCGACTTCTATGGTAGTCCTAAACCAGTTTTTCATACGATTATCCAGCACATGCCAAAGGGTAAGTTCTCCCACTTTAGTTTCGCTGACTCAAATTTTTTAACAGGTGCAAAGACCACCAGTCTAGCGTCTGCCTGCCGAGTCAAACTAATTTCGTCCCCTGAAAAATAGTGGGTCATTATGTGTGGCTGGCAGTCCTCTTTTCTCTCCCTCCTCTTCCTTTCATCTCAGAGACCAGAAAGCTTAATTTTATTATGAAGAAACTTTTTTTTTACCTCTAAAAAGCTCCATTCCAAAGTGTGTCCAGTTAGTTCGTCTTTTATATGAAAACTTGTAAACGAATTTCGTTCACGACCGCCTCCTGTTTCCTTCTTTCTTCGCCCACTGACCTAAGGCCTCTTGGTGGTCCTCAATGGCCCCAAAAGGCCCATAACGGCCGCTTTATTCAAACGCCTTCCCGCTGTTTTGTCTTAGGAGAGCTCCGAGGATTCGTGGGCTCCTTCCCAGAGGAAGTGAACCAGTTTCTTATGGATGAGGCAGATGCTCTGAGAATGTTAAGTTTGGTTTGGTTTTCGCATCTCAGTGAAAGAAGGTCTTTTCAGAAAGCGTTCTCAGTATCAGCCACTTTATTGGGGTTTCATGTTTAAGTTCTTGTGTCAGTACGTACACCGTTCTGTTCTTTGTTTATTCACACGAGAAACTTTGTATGTCAGTGCTTGACGTTGAACTGTGCTTAATTTTGTAATGATGAGGAGGTCTGTATAGGCTTTTGTAGTGTTTTAGTAATGAGTGCTTCGTAGAACGTTTATGCTTTATACTATAAGATTTTACTAACACTTACAAACTTTCTTTTCTCAGCTTTTATTCTTCTGAAAATTGTCTTAATAAACAAACTTTTTTAAATATTAGTATCCTCCTTTTTTTAACCGAATCTGGTCATCATGAGTGATCTCACTAATCTATTTTTGGTAGTGTCATTACCTTTGTTAGCCACATTTTAGCCTTTTACTTTACCTCCATTCCGCCTTCCCTTCTTCTTTCCCTTCAGTCTTGCTGTCTCAACTCTTTAACTATCACTACTTAATACAACTGGGATATTCTCCCAGTTTCAGATCCATGGACTTCATCTCCTCTATTTTCTCGAGCTCTTAATTTTTGTTGTGCCAACCACTCCAACTCCCCTTCTCCATCTGTCTGAGCGGTGAGTGGCCTAGTGTGTTCCCCAGTGCTGGACTTTTTGGCCTAAATTTCATTGAGTCAGAAACTCATTATATTTGATACCGACAAAGAGGGTCGTCAGAATGAAGGAGCAGTGACATGGAAGGATATTCGAATCTTTCGCTTGACGCTGCGTCTCTGTTGGTGTTTGTTTTTCTTCTTCGCCGTTAAAGGCTTCGGGATTCATGGATCCTAGAATCCTGGAGTCCCAGCCTGCAGTTTGTGCAAATACTTATGCAAATGCTTAGGAGCATCTGCAGTCTGTCTTGCTTTGAAGCAGCGGCAGAGAGGAATGTAAACATCTACTCACACATAAACACGTGAGTTAGATGTTAGTCTTTTCCAGAAAGTGAAAAAAAACGCATCGTTTCGACTGGGAATATTCTCTCTTTGGATGATCTAAAGGAATGGCGTATTTCTTGTACGTAATGGCATCCAAACAAGCGAATCTATTCCTGGAATAGGTTCAGTTTCAATAATATAGTCTTACCGCAAGGGTTACAATGCTCTAATGTAAGTTCTAAGCCCTGAGTGAAGGCAAAGGGTCTGGCTAACACCCATTTCTTTCTTAATAAAAAAAAAAATGCGGCATGTGGGAGGGAGGGAGGGAGGTTGGGTTAGGGATGTCTTGTAAAACTTGCAACAGGGTTGATGGGTCAGATGCGAGAGGTGATTTGGTCAGTGGGGGTTGAACATAAATGAAAATTCATCCTCCTTACATGACGAGAGATGACGTCATTCCTGGTATTTGTTTCGAGACCAGGGGAAGGTCTGGCGTATCTTTTGTCGCCGCCTTTTATTTCCTCACAGACAGACCCTCGTCTCGACAACCTGTTTCGTGAACTGGACAGCAAAATACTGTCACTGAGGCCTTTCGTAAATCTTGAATCTTTTCCAAATATTTTTGTTTCATTGAACTGATTGTCCGCTCAAATTTTTCGAAACAGTTTTCTAATTTTATAAATTCTTATGATGACTTTGTAAAGTTCATATGAATAATATTCTCGTCAAAAAATAAATTCGTAACCAGAGGCCTTTAGTGGGAAATAACTATCATTATTAGTTTTTTTTTTTTTTTTTTGTCGATGAAAAATGTGGGATCCGATTTGACTCCTCTCTTTCTTTCTTTTCTTTCTTTCTTTCTTTAATTCTTTCTTTCTTTCTTTCTCTCTCTCTCTCTCTCTCTCTCTCTCTCCGGCGATCTCTCTCTCTCTCTCTCTCTCTCTCAAGCAGTAGGCCAAAATTTCTGGATGGATTTGGTGATTTTTTTTACTGAAAGGCGACCATGATCCACGGATCATATTATAATTATATCTTGGAAAAAACTTATCAAATACTTTTTGTTGTTGAAAGAAGGGAAATGTATTTGGTATCTGTCATAATTTGCATATACAAAGTAGCTGTTGCGAGAACATTATTATTATTATTATTCTTATTATTATTATTATTATTATTGTTCTATCACAGTCCTCCAATTCGACTGGGTGGTATTTATAGTGTGGGTTCCGGGTTGCATCCTGCCTCCTTAGGAGTTCATCACTTTTCTTACTGTGCGCCGTTTCTAGGATCACACTCTTCTGCATGAGTCCTGGAGCTACTTCAGCCTCTAGTTTTCTAGATTCCTTTTCAGGGATCTTGGATCGTGCCTAGTGCTCCTATGATTATGGGTACGATTTCACTGGCATATCCTATATTCTTCTTATTTCTATTTTCAGATCTTGATACTTATCCATTTTTTCCCTCTCTTTCTCTTCAGCTCTGGTGTCCCATGGTATTTGCGACAATCAATGAGTGATACTTTCTTCTTGACTTTGTCAATCTCAATCAACGTCACGTCTGGCTATTTGCACATATCACCCTATCCGTTCTGATACCATAGTCCTAGAGGATCTTTGCCTGACCGTTTTCTATCACTCCCTCTGGTTGGTGCTCGCACCACTTATTACTGCAAGGTAGCTGATGTTTCTTGCACAGGCTCCAGTGGAGTTTTGACTTGAGTATCGCCTCGAGTCTCTGCATATATTCTTTCCTGATCGTGTCCTTCATCTCTTGGTGTTTTATATCCCCTCCTTCCATTATTCCCAGGTATTTGTATCCTGTCTCATCTATGGTTTGATGTTGCTCCCATCTGTAGCTTTATCCCTTCAGTTCTATTACTTTGCCTTTTTGTATGTTGACTAAGGCGCATTTTTCGATTCCAAACTCATCCTGATGTCCCCAGATACAATCCTTACAGTCTGGATTAGGGTATCTATTTCCTTGATGCTCTTACCATACAGCTTGATGTCGTCCATGAACATCAGATGGTTGATTCTGTTGCCTCTTTTCTTGAGTTGGTACCCGGCATCCATCTTCTGTAGTACTTTTGTCATGGGTATCATGGCTGCTACGAAGAGTAGTGGGGACAGTGAGTCTGCCTGAAGATCCCTCTCCTGATATTAACCTCTGCTAGTCTTATTCCAGAGCTTGTAAGTATTGTATTCCGTTGCGCATTGTATTTTGAAGAAGCTGATGGTGTTTTCCTCTGCCCCATATATTTTCAGGCATTCTATTAGCCATGTGTGTGGTATCATGTCGAAGGCTTTCTTATAGTCTATCCATGCCATGCTTAGTTGGTTTTTTCCTTCTCCTACTGTTCTTCATTACCATTTTTGTCTAATTTATTATTATTATTATTATTATTATATTATTATTATTATTATTATTATTATTATTATTATTATTATTATTATTTGCGTACATTTTTTGCATCGATGTAACTTTGGATGTTTGTTGTTGACGCGAAACCTTTGGCGTTTCAATATTAAACCGTGATATAATTGATTATCTTTTATTTATTCATGAAAAAAAGGAAATATCAGACCTTTTTCCGGCAACGAATCGGATATTTTATTAGTGACAATTTTTTGATGACTTATTAAGCTATACTCTGGCTACTTATGTGGGTTCCTATTTTGTTTCAGAACCCTATTTTTATAATATAAGGTTTTATTTAGTTTGTATTTATTTATTGAGTTTTTGTAAAGAATCTTGATCTGTGGGATCAGGTCACGTGACCTGACGCTTGCCTTATGGTTTAAGAGACAGTGTGACCATATAAATACAAACAGAAAACTAACTCTCTCTCTCTCTCTCTCTCTCTCTCCTCTCTCTCTCTCTCTCTCTCTCTCCTTTTATTTCAGCATTAAGTGGCTTTTAAACTGCAAGGTTCATTGCAGCAAGAAAATTGTGCTTGCATGTTAAACAAAAATAAATCAAACATCGTATAGATACAGTGATGAATATTTTCAGTCTTTGGTGTCAATTATGAACGATCTCTGGAATTTGATTTTGTGTTACTTGCTGAACTTTTCCCCTTTCTTCCTTATTTTTTTTTTTGCTTATTTGAACCTCTCTCTCTCTCTCTCTCTCTCTCTCTCTCTCTCTCTCTTCTCTCTCTCTCTCTCTCTCTCTCTCTCTCTCTCATAAATTGTCTGGCTTTTTAACAGTTCTGTTGTATTGCATGAATTGTAATCTTCTGTTGAACAATTGAATCTTCCCTCGGATGGATACAGTGATACAGGTTTGGATGTCAGTTATTGAAGTCTCTGGAATTTCATTTTGCTTCACCCTGTAGGTCTTTATAAATGCGCTTTATTTTGCGTAAGGCTTTTACGGGGAAACCGATATCGAGCGGTGGAAATTCCTCAAAACTGGATTTATTCTGCTCTTTTCTTCCTCCCCCCTCTCCGCTTTTTTTTTTATTTATGTATATTGTGAAAAAGATCGAGTTGCATTGATTCAAGAGCAAATATATTATTTTTTTTATCCGTCAGGTGGAATGGGTCTTTTACACAGTCGATGGTAAAGCTTTTATTTTTTTTCATTTTTTCTTTTTATACTTAAGGGCAGAAATCTTTGTCAGTGGCTGGTTTGTCATTGCAAGGTTTTGTCACTTTGATGCCGTAGAACCTATTACGAAGTCTAGTATGAATTTATATATGCATGCTGCATTCCAAAACACACACTCTCTCTCTCTCATCTCTCTCTCTCTCTCTCTCTCTCTCTCTCTCTCTCTCTCACACACACTTTTGTTCCTTTCCAGTGGGAGGTAAAAGGCTTTTTTCCCGATTTTTGAAGGACCATTTTTAACCTTATGAAATTCGATCATAAAATATTAATTCATTAAGTTTTTAAGCATATAAAAGGGGAAAGAAAGTTATCATTCCTTACATGGGGGGACTGTCACGAGAGAGAGAGACAGACAGACAGACAAGAGAGAGAGAGAGAGAGAGAAAAGCGCAATTGAAGCAACTGTCAAAATGACTGACGCTTCATCAGAATCTTATTGTTGACGTAAATGAAATCAGACCGAACACTCGGTGGGAGGGAGGGATTCTGGCAACCTAATGATCTCGCTAAATTTTATCAGATAAGTCTTTCAAAAAGCCAAGGAGGGGATAAATGTATTTTGAACGCAAATATTTTAGTTATTGTCTTGAAGTTGAAATAAAGTTCCAGACTGCATCATTTCTCTTCTCTCATCGTGACCTATCACCGTCTCTTCATTGAGCGAGATTATCTCCCCGAATCTCTTCGAATTCGTCGGTGTCTTGTGCGCATGCTGAGAATCCAGACAGCAAAATTATCGGTATTTGAGCTGGGTAAAATTTTCGGACTTCGTGAATATTGAATATAGTCAGTAATTAGATCTGAATAGAGACTGATATTCATTATATTACAACACAGATGGCTTGTAATTTCTGCTTATATTGTCTTAATTAGGTAATTCGAGTATAATGTGTTTGGGAGCCATTAGTTTTTTTTTTATTTATCAGATAAGTCAACTGTTCCACTACTCTGCCTGGAATGGAAGAACGGGATTTGCTGGATTGTGTTTGGAATTCCCTGGAAGAGCCTGTTGGTATGGCGATGCCTTACTTCAAACTCACATTGGGAAATGACCGCTTGCCTTTGGGTAAGATTTGCTTGTGAAGGGAAAGCTGATTCGATGGAGCAGTTTATGAAGGGAAAGCTAAACTTGACTTAGTATTTAGTTATCGGAAAAAATGAACGATTTATGATATTTTGTGCGTTAGCTAAATCTGCTTTTGACGGTAGTTCGGTGTCACTTCTGCAGGAGTTGGTTGTGCTGCAGTGTCATCATGCAAAAAATAAGTCAGAATTCATTGCCAATTGAAGCAACTGTTTTTTTACTGCTGAGTTAACAGCAACTATATCGGCAATCAATCAGATAAAATAGTCAAATAATAAACTGAATACTAAATTTGTAATCTATTCTGACTCGAGAAGCGCAATTGAATCCCTCAAGAGTTATTCACATAAGAACCCTTTATGTAAAGGAAATTAAACAATCATCAATAAATTATATTCGCGTGGGGTTAACATTGAAATCTGCTGGATTCCTGCCCATGTTGGAATCCAAGGTATGAAAAGGCAGATGAAAAGGCCAAGTCTGGGATAAATTCACCAAATTTTGACAATAAATTGCCTGCTACAGATTATATAACTCTGTGAAGCAGTGCATAAAAACAAAGAAATGGCAAACCTGTGGGATAGTTGAAGAACACACCAATAAATTAAAGTGCATCAAGCAGGAATGTAGACTTGTGGAGTACATCAGTACAAAATGAAAAACGAGCTGATGTAATATTATTAACAAAATTACGAATAGGCCACACAAGACTAACTCAGAGTATTTAATGATAACTCCACAAGGGAACATCCCTCATTGCAATGTCTGCAATACAGTTTTAAACAGTCAAGCATATTTTATGTGAATGCCTAATTTTTAATAAGAGAAAGAAATTTGTATTTAGGCAATAAATCATTATTAGAAATACTATCAGAGTCAGATAATTTTTCTTTATATAGAGTATTAATATTTTTTAAAAAGACTAATTTGATTAATAAGACTTAACTTATTTATACCCCTACTAAAATAGATGACTTGTCATTTTTATCTATCTCAGTCTTTTATAAGTTCAATTCATATTTTTAATTCCAACCTCATCTATCACTTAACAATCTCCTCATTTATCATTAATTTATTATAATTCATTGACTACATTCCATACCATTCCATGTGTAGACATACATTTTATGAGCGTATTTTTTAAATAATGTACTCCCGAATGTTTTCGGGCCAGCACTGTAAGTCTAGTTAGATTCATTTGGCTGGTAAATCTTAACTTTATAATAATAATGCACATTTAGAACGAAAATGGGGGTGGGGGATGAGAGGGTCACAGAGGAGTCCCGGGGATGGGGTGGGTTAGAGGGTCATAGGCGGAGAGGTTGAGGGTCATGGCGAGAGGTCATAGATTGGGTATGGAGATGGGGGGATGGGAGGTTAGAGATTCCAACACCCTACACGTTTGAGTTGTCTCCTGACATTTCTTCAGTCTTGAAAACAGATCGAATAAGGGAGGATTATTGAGTCGATAGACGAAGTATTTCAGTGGTTTGAATTATTCGCTCAGAATCCAGGATTGCTGTTTAGTGTTATTAGTTGTTGTTGGTTTCCAGAGAGGCTGTTGAGGAGTTAGCAGACCAAACTGTTTCTGTCCTCTCTTCCTTCCTCAAAATCAAATTCAACGACATTAGAAGAAAGTCAGGTTTTCATAGGGATTTTGTCATGTATTTAGATATTAATGAATATTTATGTGTGGGTATGTCATGCATATTTTAATTTTGATTTAAATCATTGCACTGAGGGATAAAGACGGGTTTATTCATCAGGTATAAAAGTAATAAATAGATAAATAAAAAAAAAAATTACACTACAACAGTCAGCCTAAACAATGTTTGAACTTGAATAAAATAAAAAATATTAAAGAGAAATGTCAGCAAAGTAATGCCTATTTATAGTAGCATAATAATTGTGGAAACTTTCCAAGTCAGAGGTTATAAATAAGGAAGTAGATAAATAGATAAGCTATTTCCGCCATAGCCCCAATTAAACAGTGTCTGAACGTCATTAAAACAAAAGTAAAACAAGTAAGAAAAAGAATAAATGATGCACAAAAAGTCTGGAAAACTTTCGCTGACATCTCAGCCCCCCCCCCCCCTCCCCCCCCCCCCCCCCCCGCCCCCTCTCTCTCTCTCAAATCTCTCTCTCCTCTCTCTCTCTCTCTGCCTTTCCGCCTTTCCTGTGTTTCGTTCGGGACGGTTTCATTACCCCAAGAAGAGAGAGAGAGATAGAGATGAGTCTTTGTCGAAAGTCGGATTTTCTTATCTTGTGGATGTTGAAAGAAGAGGTTGGGGAAGGGGAGAAAGTATCTCTCCAACCGCCCCCCCCCCCCTCCCCCCCCCACCCTCTCTCTCTCTCTCTCATATTTAAAGTCGGTGATTATCTCTGAACTTTAAATTAGATTCATTTCCACATCAGATTTGTAGAAAAATACATAAAAAGACATTTTTGAAGACGAAGGCAGCAGGCACAAATGAAATCATTGTATATCATCATCACGCGTACCACAGAGGTGCAGACACCTCCTGTGATTTTTCGAAAAAAAATGAAAGAAGTTGTCCAAAGCTGATGTTTCTCTTGATCTCACGCTTTCTCGCCCTTTCTAAATAGCGACAAGGGGGGGGCTCTGATAGTAGTCTCCTGGTACATGATATCTCTCTCTCTCTCTCTCTCTCTTCTCTCTCTCTCTCTACTCTCTCTCTGAAGGCCAATGTTTACTTTGCCTAATGAGAGGCGTCGTGTGCAATGACCCTTTGAGAAGTAATGTTTATCTCCATTGTTCAAGTCTTTGAAAGACCCTCTCGCTTGCTTCAAAGGACAAGTACGGGGCACGGGTCCTCTCTCTCTCTCTCTCTCTCTCTCTCTCTCTCCTTCCCCACTGAAACGTGAAAAGGTTGTCGAGAGGTGCTGTCGCTCTTGGGCGACGCGTCGTGGCTGAGTAACCGATTTCCCACTGAAGGAATGTCGATTGAGGAATCTATAGTAATTGCCAGGGGAAGGGAATGCGCAGAAGGGGAAGAGAGGGGAAGGGGGAGGGGTGGGGGAGAAGAGAATCAAGGGAGAAGGGAAGGGATGGAGAAAGGGGAAAGACCCAACCAGGGAATAAATGGGAAAGGGAAAATGACGAAAGTCATTTTATGTGCTGGAGATTATACCAGACAAAATATAAAGCTTGTAGGAAAATATTTTATCGTGAACCAAAATTAGAGAAGTTGAAAGTGATTTCTTTTGTGTTAAGTATAAGATAATATCAAACTTCCTAAAATTATTCGTATTATTATGTTTATCATGTTCAAGTGTTTGAGCGGGGCTGACTTTTAGTTCCTCTAAACAACCTTGTTACTAGTGATCTGCCGCTAGGATTGTTTTTTAAGGTGAACTGCTTGTTTTACGCTTGTTGTCCGAGAGCTGGAAGTATTTTGTCGAGGCGAGCGGAGTTCCCAAGGGAGTTCTCAGGCAAAATCCTTGTTGTATGGTTGACATTTTTACAACTCTCGCTCATGGCCTTAAGGATAAACCCCTAGTGATACCGACACTATGCCACTTTTGGGGGGCAGCAAGGAGCAACAGTAATTTGTGAACGGCAGGAGTATTGAGGTGAGTCAGCCTTTTTACATCTGAACACGAGTTGATTTGATACCCTAGCCATAATGATTTAATAATACATTGGATTAAATTAGTTCCCTTCTCAAGACCTTGTTAAAAATAAATCTCGGGATCAAAAGAAAGTACGATTTTTTCCAATTTTGTTTTCGGTTTCTTTTTTTTACCGTTAAAAGTTTTGTTTTTACAGTGGACTACCACTTTTTTTGTGAATTCATCCATTGTTATTCGTGGATTACCGCATTATGCTATTAGGTATAAAGTTTTGTTTTTGGTGGATTACCACAGTTTATGGACAATATGTTTGTGCTTTTAAATTTAAAAATCGAATTCCATCGAAGGTATTTTTAGTGAACGGATTCCCGTTTTGAGTTTTGTTTTTGTTAACACGGATTCCCGTAAGTAATTCAGTTTCCCCTTTTACCTAAACAGTTTTACAGGGAGTGTTTTTTGTGTTTTCCAGATCCTGAGAGACATGATAGTCATTGGTAGGGGCTTGCTTCACATGGTTGTTTTCCGGTGAGTAAGTTGCTAACTTGTGGGAGGCAGGACAGCAATTAATCATCTTAGTTGTCTCAACCAGTAATTTTTATCAAAATATTAATTAAATTAATATAACTGGACTTTTAAGAACTGTTTTATTCATTCTGGAGGAGGAGGAGGAAGAGAAGTATTCTGTATTCTTTCCTGGTTAAATTGTATAAAACAGAATAGATTTAAATCTTCCCACCACCCCCAACCTTCCCACAATGGCCTTCAGGATTGAAAGACTGAGGGTGAGTGGAGATCGAGCGATGAGGCAAAGAAGAGTGAGGGAGTTGAGGAATCGGAGAAATGGATGGTTTGAGTGAAAAGCTGAAAATCTCTGATAAATAGAAGGGAATAGAGTAGAGAAGAAGATCAGAAAAGCTAAGGAACAACCATAGAAATGGGAAAGTGCAGATGTTGCGTTCATCAGCCACAACTGGTATGAAGCGAACAGGTCAAGAAGCCATCAATAAGTGAACCTTTCATTTTTGCAAGTTTCGATTTTGTTAAATTGCCCAAATTCTTGTTCTTATTTCATGTTAGTTTGACTTAAACTTATATCTTTCCATTAAAGACCTTTTTTTTTTTTCTTTTTTTTTAAAGATATAGCTGTTTTGATTATTAAATACATTCCTTCTCTCTCTCTCTCTCTCTCTCTCATCTCTCTCTCTCTCTCTCTAACTCTCTAACTTTAATTCATTAATGGTGCAAAGTCGTAAGGAAACGCGTTGTCAGTAGTTGTTAATCTGTTTCTAATTTTCTCCAGAACAAAATCGTCCTTAGCAGACACTTTGGGCCTTCTATTTTGTTCCTACGTGAACTGTCTTTTACAACACTGAAAGTAAGAGATTTATATATATAAAATGAATCACGTCTAAAATGGCAGAAGATGGAAAATGAACCATAGTTTGGTAGATGTCCAGTACAGGAGTCTGCTATAATTCGGGGTCCGTTGAGTTAAGTGTGTTAACACGCTGGACCAGCTGCTGTTCAGAAGACAGCCCAGAAACAATTTTACATAAATTTAAACTTGTTCTTGAAGGCAATTAATTATGTGTTTAGTTGGCAACAACATTTAATAAATATAAAGGCTAAAATAAAAAATAAAAAAATAAAAACTTTTCCATGGTGATAATAAAATTTATATTTAAAAAAATTTCTTATTTAAGGCTAGTAGACGTTGATTGACAACAAAGTTTAATAGAAATAGAAAAAAATATAAATATTTTTATAGAGATTGTGCAGGGAAGGAAGGAAGAAGGCTTGAGATGCTAGGTGGTGGTCAATGTTGAAAGGGTTGAGCCGAGGAGAGACGAGAGAGAGGAGGAACGGGATTCGGATATAATCCCCCAGAAGAAGGATTAGAAGCTCCTCCTTGGCTTCTCTCCCCGGGATTCAAATAGTGTTTCCGAAGCTAATTCTTGGTGTCGTTCCTCTCGGCTGATTTCCTCCTCAGCCGATTCGCTCTTCCCAGAGAGAGAGGGAGAGTTTTCCCTCTTGGCACAAGTAAAATTACCCAAAATTTTTGTCGGGTTATTGGCCATACCCCCTGAAACGTGTCTTCCTTCATCGTCCTCCCCCCCCCCCCCTCCCCCATCCCCCCAAATCCCCCACCTTACCCACCCATTTCATCATGTGCCCCTCCACCCAAAAAAAAAAAAAAAAAAAAAACCCCCCCAAAAAAAATTCCTCAAAAGGTCAGGGGTTTTTTACCCCACCCAGAGGCCTAAAGAATCCCTTAAAAGGAAAAAAAAAAAGAAGAAGAAAAAGGGGGGGGAAAAAAAAAGGGGGGAGAGAGAGAGAAAAAGGGGGGGAAAAAGGAATGGGGGACCTTTAAGTTTTGGGGGGGGACCTCAGAATGCTTTGGGCCACAGACAGTGGTAGTTGGAGTGGTTGGGACAGCAAGATAAAGAGATCCAGAAAATGAAGACGAAATATGAGGTTCTAAAGGCGTGGAATTGGGAGGAAGCCTCACTAAGAAATGACAGAGATACTGGACAGCAAGATTGAAGAATGGAAGAAGATGGAATGGAGGTCAAGTAAAAGGCTTAGAAAAAAAAGTGGGTGCAGTTTAGGGGCCAAAGGGACGCTGCAAATAACCTTTGGTAATCCCTACAGTTTGCCTCTAATGTGGACAACAATTGTACATCATATTGTTTGAAACAGGCTTTTTTTTGGTTTTTTAAATTTCCTTTATGACTGAACTTGAATAATCTCTTATTTTTGACACCGAGGGAGAGCTTTAGTTTACTTAAGACAAACATAATTTTATAATTATTAGGAATCCAGTGAGCATCGGGTACTGTTTAGTTTATTCGTTTTCAGAAAAGTTTAGTGTAGTAATACAGATCTGTAAGCAAACTGGTTTCGGCAAATAATATATTAGTGTGAACAAAACTGGTTGTGGAATATTTGTTTTAAATAAAACTGATTGAGCAGGAATAAGTCAATTCGACAAGTGATGAAATTGCATTCAATCAATATTTTTACTTCAGAAGGTGTTCTTTGATATGAACTTAATCTATAAAATAAACTTTTGAGTAGTAACTCTGTTGGACGAGAATTTACAATTTATTTCAAACATTGATCATTTTGGTGTTCTTTGTAAATAAGATTTTCTGCTAATTTAGTTTGAATGTGGACTAAAAAACTCACAAAAGACACAAAAAAAAAAAAAAAAAAAAACAGGAAAGTTTTTCCAGAATAGCACCGGTTTGGTGGGCGTCAAGCCCAGTGGACATTTTGTCCCAAAAAAAAAAAAAAAAAAAAAAAAAAAAAA
Source organism: Macrobrachium nipponense (assembly GCF_015104395.2). Lineage (NCBI taxonomy): Eukaryota > Metazoa > Arthropoda > Malacostraca > Decapoda > Palaemonidae > Macrobrachium > Macrobrachium nipponense. The sequence goes on along the minus strand of NC_087214.1, from coordinate 19,309,244 downwards.
AAAGTTCTCAGGACCTCACAAAGCCACATAGAAATCCTGGAGTTTTTTCAGAGGGTAAAGTCGAGTACCTTTTGGGTAACAGCTCTGATGGACGCTCGTCAACACTAATAATAATATGATTTTATAAATATTAATTTAATTTAGTTTGAAGATGGGGTGTCAAACCAAAACCTCATAAAATCACATAGTAAAACCTGGGAGTTTTTCAGGGGTTGAAGTAATTCAATATATGATTGAAGTTCCCATGAGAAAAAATCTGTTGGTATCCTTCCTTCCGGACCAGAGACGAAACGACGAAATGAGAATCCTTATGAAACCCATTGTTGGGGAGAGGGACATTGAACCGAAAATTATTACGAGTCGGCATGAGCGAAAGTGAAGATCTTTAGGAGGAATTTTTTTAAAAATATTTTAGTAAGAAAATTATATATAATTTGAGTCTGGGTATTATTGGAAGGTTAGGGGAAGTGACTGAGATGTTAATTAACAGGTTAATGACTGGGAGGGCACATCGAAGTTTTTGTAGAGTGAGTTTAACAAGAATGTTAAAATAAGAAAAATGGTTACACTGTCTGGGATACTATTGAATGTGGCCCAGTAATGTCTACAGCTTCAGGCGTAAATAAAGAGATAGAGAGTAGGAATTCTGCTATTCACGGTCAGAGAGAGAGAATAGGAATTCTCCAAGCCATAAATAGAGAAAGAGAGGAATTCTCAATGTTAGGGTCCTGAGTTGATGGTATTTCCATTTAAGTTACAATCGCCAGCCAGCCAAGATGTTTTATGGCAAACTTTCTGTCGATGGTAAAAAAAAAAAAAAAAAAAATAAAACTTGATTATATATAATGATTAGGCTCCCGAAGAAGACCCGTCATGATTTTGTTCTTTATATCAGTTTAAATACTTCTTCCCTTGTTTGAATGGTTTCAACTTCGCCATAATGGTTGTCATTTCAGTATGGTTTTGTTTTTTGTTCGATTTTCATGACTCGATCATTTCCAAATTTTTAATCCACGACATTTTCCAGCCTGTGGGACTAAGTAGGCCATCACAGAATACTAAATATATCCAACCGATCCATTTATTGGTTCAAGTTGAAAAACGACTTGACATAAACCATTCCAGAGTGGAAACCGAATGGAATAATGGTAGACCCATTCCTTCGACCACAATGATAGGGGTTTTGACCTGAGATTTGTCAGACAATATCAGATTCCTTTCGGCCACAAAGGACCGACAAAAGAAAAAGCATCAGGGTTGATAGGACATGTTGTCAACACCCTAATGGTTATTAGTATGTCACCTCGATTGCAGATCGCTCCTCCATTTTTCGTCTCTAATGATTGCTTCTGCTGTTTTTTTGGAGTGATTTTGAGAGTTAGGGTGGGTCCAAATGCTATTCAGCATGTCATTTAAATGTTGACAATTAACACACATGTTCAAACACATTAAATACGAGTCAGTGACTTTTTAATTCACTTTTGTCACAGACAATTGTTGACTATAAGCAATTGACTTGCTTCTTATTGCAGACATATCAGAAACCTGTGAATAAAAGTTGACAACTTGTTTTCAATGCCTTAGTGTCAAAAAACATGTTGGCTACAAATCAGTGACTTGTTTTCTTTTGTTACATGTCACAAATATGTTGACTACAAGCCGACAACATGTTGACTGTCCAAACCGTTGCTTCATTTGGTTATCCAGCATTTGCCAAAGATTCATTCTCCACTTTCAGTCGCTGACTTCTTTTCAACCTGCTTGTTATTGCAAGCAGAATGATGTTCAATGTGGTCCACCCGTCCGAGCACTGAGAATAGAGCTGCTGGTCTGAAGCAAATGGTAATGAGAGATCTGGAATGTTGAGTGACTGTGCCTCTGCAATTGAAGACCTCAGTTCTTGACTGATTGTGGAAGTGGACCTCTTCCTGTTTCTCTGGCCTCTTCTGGTAAAGTCAGGAGGGAAGTTGGACAGAAAATACGTTGCAGATTGTCTTCGTTGGTTGTCTCTCTCTCTCTCTCTTTCTCTTCTATCTCTCTCTCCTCTCTTCTCTCTCTCTCTCCTCTCTCTCTCTCCCCTTTAGTAATGTTTTATCTTTGTAATTTCCTTTTTATAATGTTCTTACTGAAATTTTATGTTGAATCTTGTAGACAGTTTGATCAGTCACGAATGAATTTAACAGCCATAGAAGGAAAAAGGTCGATATTGTCCAGTGAATTAGATCATTGAAGTTGAATCTCCTGAGTCCAACTGTGGGACGTATTGTGACCCATTGCCGTCCTCAAGGGACAGCAGAGTCTGTTGTGAGTTCAGGAAAGTCTGGTCCGAATTTGACGGCCTTCGCTGATAAGAGGCGTTGAATGTGTTCTCTGTAGAGACTAATACGACAATTGCTTTAAATTTCATGTTTTTATTGATGTCAATTATCTAAATTTAAACGTTCCCGTTCACTTACGTTGTGAACATAACGTTTCTCACTATGGTTATTCTAAGGTGACCAATGTCATCACCATCCCGTATAGGGTTATTACCGTCAGTACACACACGCGGTGCCACTGTAGGCATTACTTCAAGACGGTTCTTTTCCAGCGTCCCTTCCAATGGCCCCTAGCTACTGCAACCCCTTTCATTCATTTTACTCTACCTCCGTTCATGTTCTCTTCATTCTATCTTAGTTTGCTCAACCCTCTCTTGGCAGTTGTCCATAGAGATCCTTCAGCTGCGAAAGGTTTTCCTCCTGTTACGTCTTTCAGACCTTTCTACTCTGTTTCCCTTTCAATTTTCCATTCCGAAGTCTCCACTGTCTCCTCTCTATCGTTATGGAATGATGTATTTAATTTTATCTGTATTTTAACGACATACACTCAAATACAGATATATTTGCTTACGCGAAATTCACAATCTTTTGTTCACAGTTCATAATTTGTTTCATCAACTTGAAGTTCAGTAATGGACTCTGGTGTGAGACTAAGCTGTTATCCACAAAGGTGGAAAATTAAAAGGCCTTTTTTTCAGAGTACCATAACACAACACCAAATGAGAGAGACACAACAGACACAGAAGAGTAAAAACAAAAGAATGTACAAAAAAGGATAACAAAGTCTCTTTTATAAAGTCAAGATGAAATAGGTCGTGAGTTTGTTATAAAAGCCAGAGGAACTTTGTTTATGTTCGACGATCACATTGCATCACTCTCTTTTAGGGGGTTTAGTGGCCGTCAGTCTGGTCTGGCGTGGGCCTATGGACTCTTCCAACATCAGGGAGAGAGAGAGAGAGAGGGGGGGGAAGAGAGAGAGAGAGAGAGAGAGAGAGAGAGATAATCCTTCCTGTCATCTAACCAAGCAAAAACACATTCATGTTACTATCAGGTGCTAATTCACTATAGGCTTAATTGATTTGTCAGGAAATCGTTTTCTCTCTCTTGAGATCGATCTGGGGTTCCTTACTGTGTGGGGAGGTTGATAACAACTGGGACCAGGGTTGTTTCAAAAACTGTTTAGCTCCGTATCGAGAGAAGTTAAAAACTCTTATATGTATATTAAAGTAAAAAAAAAATAATAATAATTATAAATGAATAATAAAAAATTATCTTTTTGATATTTAGTCTGTGCATATCAATATGAAATTTCATTTTGATTAGTCTTTCCGCTAATGATAAGGCTAAAGTTTATTACAAGCATTTAAACAGTTACCTACTGACGGAAAATTTGCCGGGTGGCCGTGGGCAAACCGTCGGAGTTACTGTCTTGCTTGCCGCCTGGCTACTATAGTGGTTGTGTCTACCCCCGAGAGGGAGTCCGGTGGCTTGGTCCTCTCGTTAGTGTCTCCGATGAGCGGTTTGTTTAACTTCTCCTCCAAGTGCCAGTGTTTGTTTCAAGAGCATTGAAAGATATAATTGCGTGTGTGTTGTCGAGTGAATGAAAATTTAGCGTACTATTAATTTGGCTTCATCTACGACGTTCCTCAGGGCCTGGAAGAAGGTAAGGGTTCCATACCATGCGTTCCAGCATCTCTGTTTTCCAGATTTAGATAAATTAAGTGTTATTACAACGTTAAACGTTTACAGACCTAGATCTTGTATCGTGTCACGCCATTGGCTCTTAGCCAAGGCTCGTCGACTCATAGGCCTAGGCTAAATGCCATTTCTTAGGCTAAGCCAGACCTTTGTTTTATAGACATCTAAGTCCTATAGTTTTCCAGGATATGAAAGTTGGACCAAATTGAAATATGTTACCGAGTATAACACTATTTTAAACTCTAACCTGAATTTAACGGTATTTTCTCGGCTAAATTTTGTAATATTACAACATTGAATGTCCGTAGGTACTACTTGTACGTAGAGTGTTTACGTAATGGATCTTAGCCAACGCTTTTACCACTTATTAGGCTAAACCAGGGCCTTGTTTTATTGATATTTAAGTGTTATATAGTTCCTTGCCCTGGCGTCACAGCGAAGGCTGTTGGTGGATGTGGCTCTCGATTTGCAGAAATCAAAGTTTCCGATATCGTTAGCTTACTATGATTAGATACAACAGATTTCCGCAGTAATACGTTTGTTTCATATGAAAAGAACATTCACACCTTCTTATTTAGATCATAAAAATGTCGTTTTATATCCTTAATATATCAGTGCAAGCACACCAATGTCCAGCTTGTGACAAATAGGCAACTCGTGACAGCATAGGGGGAAACACCGCAGTGGATCTATTGTCATCGCGTGGATCAGCCTTATTCACTCGATATTTAATTGGTGAAACAAGAATACAGTTACATCTTTAAGCATACCATTCAAAAGATTGAAGTTTCGTCCAACATTACTGTGATATGTGAAGGCGCCATTACGAGCTAAAATAAGGCATTTGTGTTGGAGGTCTTCGTAAAAAATAATGTTTTTCAAGGCAGTTTTGAAATGCAATATATATATATATATATATATATATATATATATATATATATATATATATATATATATATATATATATATATATATATATATATATATATATCGGCAACCGCGTGAGGTGTCGTTAGTAAGCGCAGCGGAGCCACCATCTTTCCCAGCCTTCCCAACACTCATTTGAACAATGTTAGCGTATACCTATGTGTAACGTTTATTGGTCTTACTCAAGATTGCAGTTTTAATCAGCACAATAAAACATTTTGTTGCCTATATTAGTGAAAGTATGAAACTTCTTATTCCTGGGGTCATGGTTTGAACTGAAATTCATTTTACCATGTAATCGGTGGTTTTATCCTTACTGCCATCACAACTGAAACTCCACAGTACTTATTTGATTGTAATATTACATGTTTTAGTCTTAATTCACTCAAAAATGCAATTGAACTACGTTGCGGTTCCTGGATCCTAAGCGCTCACAACACAAACACAGTTGCGGTTTATGAGGTGCAAACTTTATTCCCTTAATTGTTTACTTTACTCATTATTTAGTTTAACTTTACTTTATTACTTCTAAAAGTTTATTTAATTCATGTCTATTATCCCTTTTTTGCAAGCATATTAACCCTGAAAAATTACAGATTACAGATATTTCGACAGTAGATACGAGCACACGGCAAAATGATTCATCTTTGCCAATGTAGTGGAGCTTCACACATACGCCGATGCATTTACAAACTGTTGATCTGAATTCTAGTTGTCATAGTAATGCAATAATGATATAATTGCTCTAATATGTATATATACTACAAATAGAATCGCTAATTTCACTTATTTCCCCAGTTTTGTGTAAGTTTTATACCCAGTTTGGAGGGTAAACGCATACCAATTGGCAACACTGGTAAACAATAGAAGAGCGCGAAGAACGCCGTAAGTACCGTTCACACCAAAACTGTTGATATTTAATTCAGGAATCTAATTACTTTTATAACAATGAATATTTTCATGACCTTATACTGTCGTTTAACTATTTATTTAAATAATAATCTAGTGCATGCTTCTTCTTTACGAAAAATCTTAGTTCCCTTAGATAAGTCGTGGGTGGAAGTCATTGTTTAAGATTTTTTTGAAGAAAGTGCCCCAGCGTCTATGGGTACAAGTGGTGTGCGGATTTAGCACATGGAATGGAAAGTTTATTGACACAAGCGACTTCGCAAACATCGAGATGGCGTCAATCTTCGAAATATTCGTAGTTGTAAGTAAAAATTTCGAAAGCATCATGGAGGTAGTGTGCACTGCATAGAGCCAGACTTTTCATTAACCTCAGTTTGATCTTTAATATGACCTTAATTTCTAACTTTGAAGAAAATACTTGCTTCAAGAGGAGAGTAGGTCTCGAGTTCCTGCTCTCACCACCAACAACTCGTGACTGATGCCCATCTCCGGTGTCAGGATGTGTTAAAGTACTTTTTCGGAGGGTGGCTTCATACGCGGTGGAAACTGGATCCGCTAGTCCAGTCGGTTGTTTTCCCTATAAACGAACGGTGGGCTTTAATTAAAAAGGACTTTTTTTTTTTTAACATTGTCGGCAAATAAAAAGACATCCGACTATGCGAGTACGAATGAAAGGTATTTTATTAATTTCTTGCATATAAATTGCATGTGTGAGTTGATATTCGAGATAGCTTGTAATGTTTTGTCTGTGATTCTGTCTGGGGAGGTGAAGGCAACATGCGATGCAGTACTCTATTGGCCGGAAGTAGAAGAAGAGAAATTTCAGTCATTGATTGCATGGCGTGATGGATGGCAGTGAGTTTTTGGCTTTCTTTCCGGAATACACTGCATGTTTATCTATTTATTCTTGAGCCTCAAATCCAGGTAATTATAACAGCTTTGGGGAGCATTTGGGATAGCCTAGACATAGATATACATATTTTTTTAATGTAATGCATGGAACGATACCTAGAATGAGTAAATAAAGGTTAAAGTAGAGAAGTAATTTTGACTGAAAGGAATAAATGTGTGGTGAAAGGGAGGCTGTAAACTGGAGAATCAGTAGTATAGGTCTATAGTTTCAGTGGTCCATGCTTCGTGTTCTATCGGGAAACAGTATTGAGGGTTATTTTTCAGTGTAAGGGCGTAGATTTTACTTTGATATCATAGTGAAGTTATTTCATATGCATGCGACGGAATTGTGGTACATAGAATGAAGTTTGAATGGTAAGAAAATAACTTGGAGTAGCTTGTTGGTGCTTAATAATTGATCCATAACTTTTTGTCCTTTTTACCGTCGCACGTAAGACGTCAGACCGGATTTTGATAAATACTCTTACGAATAAGTCTGATATTAACCAATGTTCTTTTAACAACAGTTTATCAGTGTTAAACACGATTATCTGGTATTGTCTTTTGTAAGAATTGACATATTATCCTACTTGGCTGTTAATCTTGTTCGTTGGCGCGAGTCCGCCTCTCGGTTCATGTATTTCGTTACATTTACACAATTTAATTTTGTGATAAAATTGTGATCCCCAATTTTGTCACAAAACTAAACTATGTAAAGTTAACGGACGACTTACAAAAGTAAACCAACTTTAAAACAATTGTTATCGGGTCCAGGATCCCTTCAGTCTCTAAAAAGTTTCCCACAAAAAAAAGAAGACGAAGAAAACACTTGTGCAACATTTCGTCCATTCACTTTCTCCAGTATTGACATTCACGTGAAATACAATATTTCATATGTCCAAAATCGCATTCACCGATGAAATCTATGGAGGGATATTTATCAAATCGCATTTCAAAGTGGGGAAAGGGCAATTATCCCTGTTTGCATCAGTAAATTATTGTTGCTACGACCGGTTTGGTGACGTTACAAAATCACGAGCGCGAATGAGTTCCAAAGTCGTCGCTGGAGCGGGACTACCTTCCCGTTACTATATCGAGCATTGAACCTGCTTAGCCGTTAAGTGTTGCCTGTGCATACAATACATCAGCCTCTCCCTCTTCTAGCACCAGGCTTACATCGCTTGGCGGCAACTGCAGCCAGAGGGTCGAGTCGTCCCGAGTCTTGTGTGGCCACCCGCATACCAATGATTCAACCTCTACGCTCGGCGCGTCTGGTGTGGCCTCGTCCTTTTAGTCAACCTTATGCTCCCATATGTTAAACACCGCTTGTCTTCCACGGAAGTCTTGAGTCTCATCGTCTCTCCACGTGTGTCTTGTGTGGATAAACAGAGGTTGAAGCCAAAGGAGGGTGAGTTGGAAGAGGAGGTGGTGGTGGTCTTGAACGAACTCCCAAGAATGTTTTAACTTGTCTCAAATGGTTTTTGATGTCGCGAGGAGGACGGAGGGAAAGGTACACTGACGAACACTTGGTTCAGCATAGGCCTACAGGAAATGGGAAAAAGAAAATGAATGATGGAGGAGATGGACAGTGGGGAAGTAGTGAGCAGAAAGTTGAATAATGGAGAAAGGAAATTAAAAGATATTGTATTATTGAGTCTATGATTCCGAACACCATCGTTTTTCCACTGTATCGGTATTATCCCAAAATATGTCTTTGACAAGTTCACTGGTATCGCATAAGGAGAGTGAATATTCAAAAGAAAATTCCTGAGTGAATGAATATTTATTGAATATTCACTCCATATGGAAATCCTGCTCTGGTAGGCTTTTGCCTACTATTTTTTGTCAATTTCCATTTAGACTCCATAGAAATATTTCAGTTATAGTTACTGGATAAAATTCAGCCATATTCTGTTGCCTGTTATGTAGACCAGCCTACATAAAACTAATTCCGTTTTTAGGCAGCGGTTTTATATCAATTTTATTTTTAATGATTTTCATATATAAAGATGTTTTTAGCTAATGGAAGTGTCCGTTTATCTCTTATATATAAAGTGGCTATGATTTCAGTAGCCGTTATTTTGTATGAAAATATTTTCTCTTCGGTAATTTTATAAATTCTTATTTATTAGTATCTGGTGGACATCCTTTGTAATGGGTTGTAGATAAATGAAGTAAAAACTATAAGTGCCTCATCGAGGTAAAGTGAGAAATATATATGTAAGAAGTCTAGATAACCTCAGAGAGGTATTTTCCACATGGATTTTGCAGGGTTCCAGTATAGAAAGGTAAATCAGGAATGCATTGTAGCAATCGTGGAAACCTCGGAGAGGTATTTTCTAGAATAATCGTGCTAGGCTGCAGTCAGATAAAATAGGCAATACAAGTACCTCATCGAGGAAAGGAATACATGAAGCACTCGAGGTGACCTCAGAGAGGTATTTTCGATATGGGTTATGCTTGGTTTCGGTCATACAGTAATAATTACCTCATCGAGGTCAAATGAAATATGTTTTAAGTGTCCGAGGTAACGTCAGAGAAGTATTATCAGTATGAATTGTGCTGGGTTGCAGTCAGATGAAGTAATTTAATAGAAGTACCTCATCGAGGAAAAGTACAGAATGTATGTAAGCTCTCGAGGTAGCCGCAGAGGTACTTTACCTCATCGAGGTAAAGTCAGGAATAGATACATGAAAGCACTCGAGGAAACCTGAGAGAGGTAATTTCTGGACGGATTCTATCACTATTGTGCCACGTCTGTCAAGGTGACTGAAATCATTGATGGCAGAACAGTTTATTCGAATGATCAAATCTTTGCTCTAAGACTAAGCGAGTCTTGTGCTTGCACGGGCTCTTGCTTCCAAAGGAAGCCCGTGAATGTAATTTAGGGGACTGTGATTTAGCTGAAAGGAGTGGCATTGCTGGACACAAGTGCACCATTGAGTGAGTTAGAATTTGTTACCCTTTTATTTTCGATTGAGATTGTATTGTGCTTGCACGGGCTCTTGCTTTCTAAACATACCTTTGGCTCTAATTAGATATTCCTTTTCCATTCTCTCAGGACTAATATTTACATACTTTATAAATGTTTTTTGAATTCATTGTTTTTTTTATCAATAAATTTTTATAGTCCAGAAAAACGTTTGGGGAGAATTGATAGAAAATATAAAATTTAAATATATAAGTTACAGATAGGCGTATTTCGGAAGGTTTCAAGTATTATTAAGTTTCCAACGAATTTGTTTTATCACCCTCAGAACTTAAAAATTATCAGTGAATTTATTTATATATTTACTTATTTTTTTATTTTTATAAGGAAGTTAACAAATAGTAAAAGCTAAATCGTGCTCCTATATTATGCTAAAGTGATAGAATGTCATTTTTCATAATATTTATTTTCATTTATTCCAGGTTACGTCGTCTTCTGGCGGTTAATTCAGCTGTTCAAAAGATAAAGTTAAAAAGTTTATGATAATCTCTTGAGTTTGTGTTGAAATTGACATGTGTGTGTACACATAAATAGATGTATGTGTTATTTGTACTCTCTCTCTCTCTCTCTCTCTCTCTCTCTCTCTCTCTCTCATGGATTATGCGAGGGTATAAAACAGCAATGCATGCTTAGCCTATATATTATGCAATTTAGGGGTTGGGCAATTAGGCCTATAGAGGCCCATGTACTATATTGCAATTTCTGGGGGTGGGGGTATGGCAGTTAGGCCTATAGAGACCCGATCATGCCTCCACTTTGCAATGGAATGAACTCCATAATAACTTCAGTGATTGACGTTAAACAAAATCCCTTTTGGCTGGGGATTTATGCAAATCGCAATGACCCAAATCCAGCCGGGATTACGACCATAGAGATCAGTGAATAACCCTTCATAGGAGGTCGTTGTGTGACTGTCATTATTCATCAGTTATTTATTCATCAAGAAAGTCAATATGATAAACGAAAATAAAAGTTTAGAGTTTTTATTGCTGCAAGAACCCTCTGTCTTTGTGGATGTCCCGGGGCTGAAATGGATGGCATATTTATAAGTAATTTTAGTAATTTGCCATATTCATGATAATTAGTAATACTAATAATTGTTCTGTCAAAATTATGATTATTCTGAGTACGTTTATCGGTATAACTATAAATATAAATTATATTTCATCATAATTATAATAATTCTGATTATGATTATCTGTATAATTGAGCATTGGCATATAGCTATAAAGTTAAATTGTAATCTGACATAGTTATGATGATTCTGATAATGATTATCATTGTAATTAAGCAGCGACATTTTAACTAAATATTTATAATAAAGATAATTATTATGATTATCAGTATTATTCTAATTCTTGTATATCTCTCTCTCTCTCTCTCTCTCTCTCTCTCTCTCTCTCTCTCTCTTTATTTGTACCTCAGTAAGTAATAGATGGATATTCCTGAGATACAATTAAAAGGTCGTCAGCACTTCGCTAAACAAATCCTATGAATTCCTTGAGGACTCTCGCAAAACTATTTCAGTATCCTTCGAGCTTCCTAAATGGGTGGGAGGAAGGATTAGGGATAGATTAGGATTGAGATAGATTAGTTTTAGCTGGAAGTCAAAAGCTTAAGGGTTGGTAGTGAATGTGGTAGTTGGCGTATAATAAAGTTTTTTTTAGAGAGAGAGAGAGAGAGAGAGAGAGGTCATGATGACCTAATGAGGTCATTGTCTTCGCCAATAACAACAAATAATTTGATTTAACAAAATAATTTATACCTCCATATTTCTGATAAACATTCGGTTGACGTTCCATTAGGGCATCGAGAGAGAGAGAGAGAGAGAGAGAGAGAGAGAGAGAGAATATTCACTGATGATTCATTTGCATTTGGCAAAGGGTTAGTGTAACCTGGAATGTCAGTGCTTTGAAATGATAGCAAATACAGAGGTAAAATCCACCGATTGTAAATTTGGAGGAGGTCAATATGCTGCTCATTTTCGGTTATTATTCGGTTACCCAGTTTGCAGTGAGAATATTATACGGTATTCAATGTTTCTTTTAGGCTTATTTCTTATTCGTTCGAACTCTGTAGTTTTGTAGGAGTTTTAGATATAAATGGATTTTAACCGTCTATTGTGTTGTCATAAAGAATTTGAGATTTACGTTTTAGCTTCTATTACTAAAGTACATATTTGATGTATATGGTTTATATGTTCATAGCTATTACAGAATCTCACTCAACTTCTGCTTCTTGTAACTCTCTCTCTCTCTCTCTCTCGAGAGAGAGAGAGAGAGAGAGAGATCCCCTCTAGAGGCGAAAAGAAAGAAGTGTTCCATAATATTTGCATTTCTCCTCTCGTCCCCTCGCTGTTTCACTTTTCCTCTTAATTCATTTTTTATCATCTCTCCTCCTCCTCCTCCTCCTCCTTCTCCTCCTCCTCCTCCTCCTCCTCCTCCTCCTCCTCCTCCTCCTTTTGTTTTGATCCTTCCCTTTCAGTTGGAAGAACTAGAAAGTGAATTTTCTAAGAGTTGCGTTTGAAACAGTTTAATGTCTGTGAAGGGTGACTGTATGAAAACAACAATTACCATAATAAACGTTTAAGTGTATAACTTCATATTTATTTCATTAATGATGATATTTTTTCTATTCTAATTGTCATTTTTCTTGTGTTTCAGGTATGTGGCCTTTGAAGTGTTGTTTGACTGCAATCAAGGAGGGGTATAGTTGATCATAGTTGCTTAATATTTAGTAATTAGTTATATATTATTTTGTTTTGATTTAGGTTTTATATTTTTTTAAATTTATAATTATTTATTTAAGCATTTATTTATTGATAAAACTCTACTTCTGTTACAAATTAATAATAGACATGTACTAGGAATATTTAGTATTATTTATTTTTTGATTTATATATTTTTTTTAGATTTTAATCGATTTAATCATTCACTTATTTATTTGTTTATTTAACAAACACTACATCTGTTTCAAAATTATAATAGACATTTACTGGAAAATTTGAATGAGTGACGTCCCAGTGTACCTCTTGTCTGGGACACCATCTTCAAACTGTTGGAAGTGTCTCAGTGATGCCCTTTTCTTGTTAAATGTCTTTTTGTTTCTGTCCGTCTGTCTGTCTCTGTATATCAGTCAGTGTGTGTCTATTACCTTCATAGGACGGAAGGCAAATCATCGTCCAATCTCTGATGGTGCTTCCACATTGACGGCTAAACATGTCATAAACACACGTCGACAACTTGTTGTGCACTTGCCAGAAACAAGTTGAATACAAATCAGCGACTGACTGGGAGTCCTCACCAGTGTTTCATACGATTATCCAGCATTTGCCAAAGATTCGTCTTCACTAAGGTTGTTGACATGTTTTCAACATGTCTGTGATATGCATGCGATCAGTTGCCGAATTGTGTTGATGACATGTTTACTACAGTGTAGCACCAACACGTTAGGCCTGATTTCTTGTTCAAATATAGACGCTTTGCAGAAATCAGAAGAAAATGGTCTTGTATTGGATATAAAGCATTGGTAAGGTACCACTTAGTCGTGTTGTGTGTTGGCGATAAGTTAGCAAAGGTATCATTTGTTTTAGAGTTTTAATACGGTTGAAATGTTGTATTGATTTGCATACGTGTGTATATATGTATAGTTTATGAAAGCAAACAGAGAGAGAGAGAGAGAGAGAGAAGAGAGAGAGAGAGAGAGAGAGAGGACAAAACCCCTCCTTTTCCATTGTTATTTCCAACCGTCCTCCAGCTTAAGATATATCACAGGGAAACAACTGAATATCTCCTCTTGACCGTTATACATAAAGAGCGACAATAGCCCTTTCATAAGTGTGTGGGGAGGAAGCAATGAAGGATGTAAATGAAGGTCTTATGGCAGCCAGTTAGCCATCACTCTGTAATTGAGCGCTCGTCAACATCCGAGCATCGCTGCATAAATGAGGGAATTGATTCTTTTACCTGTAAAGCAACGGAAGGGAAATAGGCAGTTTTATGAAAAATGTAAGGAGAAGGTTTTGAGGACATGCGGATTTCATATATTTAATGTTATTGGCTTAAATATAAATATATAAAATGAACTATCGTTTTGTCCAGGAAAATGTAAGATTCTCCCCCAACCCCTCTACGCCCACAATATCTCACCCTCACCTCCAAAGCCTCTCTCCTTCCCCAAGAATCGCTATTTTAGCTGTTAACTTATAAGAGGAAGAATATTGATTTAGACTGAAGGAAGCTTCTCTCTCCTTGGGAGATCCCGTGACGTCATTATAACATCCAAGGGACGGAATCAGTTTCAAACAATATCAGTGAATATCAGGAAAATGTTTTTCTTAATGAGAGAGAGAGAGAGAGAGAGAGAGAGAGAGAGAGAGAGAGAGAGACAATTGTTTTTGCCAAACAGGAGCCATCAATATAACCTCCCACATATCTAATATGGTTATCTAAGTAAACAAGCAGCTCTCATTGGAAACAACTTTTAACCGGGTGAAAATATCTTCGCTCTTTCTCTCTTTTTTTTACTTTTAAAAAAATCTCAGACTTCGGGTCGTGAGAAACATTGTTACCTTCAGCTCCAGAAAACTTGTTTCTTTTTCTCTACGAGGAAGTTATGCTAATAGAGGCCAAGTATCTTTTTTTTTTTTGGGGGGGATGGGGGGGGAGGGGGAGGGGGACGTAGGTTGGGGGGCTAACTCGCCTAAATCTCTGAGCAAGGCCGTAGAGTAGTACGTTTGGGTACTAATAGGGGAAATGGGAATGTGCGTATGGTAATTTTGCTCTTGCGCGTGCGCGCATTCAGAAACCTTGGTCCCTCAACTGAAACTCTCTCTCTCTCTCTCTCTCTCTCTCTCTCTCTCTCATTTGATAGTTATCATAAATGTCAAGGTAATATGGGAAACTGCTTCCTTATATTCTTACTTGACTTCGTTATTCTTAGGCTCTTCCTCTTTTATTTGTTCCTGTAACTCGTTCTTATACGAAGGCATTTCCTCCTCCGTCGGCCTCCTCACCGGAAGATGGAATCACATTTGTTGTTTGTCTTCCTGATCGAACGAAAGTTTGGCTGGTCTCCAGAGCGGCATTGAAAAACAATTAAGAATCAATTAACATATGATCATCATATTCTTTACCTTTTATCATCATCCTTATTCTAAATAGCCTGCTAATGTAATGTTACGAAAGAAATGACAAAGCTCTTGTTCTGGGCACTGAACTCTGCCTACCGACATCCATCACATTCTTGGGAAAAGAACAGAAATTCTCAAGATATTTACATATAAAATTTGTTGTTTCTTCTGCTGCTACTTTCTTTTTCTTTTTTTCTTTTTCTTTCTGGTCTCTCCTCCGCTGCAGGAAAATTGGCCGCTTTTTATCACAGATTTTTTTTTTTGTTAGAATATTCTGAAGAATTTCGTGAGGAATGCGACGCGTCGGTCAAAATTCATAGGATGTCTTGAAGGAGTTATGAAGGAATTCCATTGTGGACATTTTGTATCTCTCTCTCTCTCTCTCTCTCTCTCTCTCTCTCTCTCTCTCTCTCTCTCTCTGTTCGTGTTTCCTGGATGAGGGTTCAAGATTACTGTGGTTTCTTCTCGAGCTGTTAACCAGTTCTGGTTATCGCCACTGCTATCGAATGTTGACTGTCTACCAGGTATCTGTTTTACTAACCTGACCAAGAGAGAGAGAGAGAGAGAGAATATTGAGGATTAGTTATTATGAATATGAAATTGCTGTGTTGTTTCGTTCAGATTCTGTTTGAAACAAAGTCAGTGACAAAAACGTTCATCGGGGTAAGATTCCTTTTCCTTTCTTGTTTTTGCTTAAACCTCAAGACTTTGGGTCGAGGAAGCATGATTCCCTTCGACCTCGGAAGGACTATTTCTTTTACCTTAAGACAGCCCGGCAGAGGCACGCCGGAATTGTTAGTCATAGGTGTACAAGATTTTTTTTGTGTGTGTGTGGGGGGGGGGGGGGGGGGGGGGGGGGGGGGGGGGGGGGGGGGGGGGGGGGGGGGGGGGTGGGGGGGGGGGGGGGGACTGAAGGTGGGCAACTCTCCTAAATCTCAGAGCGAGGCCGTAGGTAGTAACAACAGATTTGGGTACTTGACAGGAAAAAAAAAGGATGAGCGTATGGAAATTTTGCTCAGACGCGCGCGCGCGCATTGAATGCATATTCTGATTATGTATGCAGTGGAAATTGGGTCTCTCTCGTCTGTGGCCGTCAGGAGTGAAACTTTGCTCTCTCTCTCTCTCTCTCTCTCTCTCTCTCTCTCTCTCTCTCTCTCTCTCCAAAGAGGCCTTAACAAAGTATACGATTGGGCAGAGGTAAATAGGACGGTATTTAACTCTGATAAATTTGAATCAATAAACTATGGAGAGAGAGAAGGAAAG
Organism: Macrobrachium nipponense; assembly: GCF_015104395.2. Lineage (NCBI taxonomy): Eukaryota > Metazoa > Arthropoda > Malacostraca > Decapoda > Palaemonidae > Macrobrachium > Macrobrachium nipponense. The sequence goes on along the minus strand of NC_087214.1, from coordinate 19,293,118 downwards.
ATATATGCATATAGGGGACCTAATAACGAGACAATCACTAATAAGGAGGCAGTTAAAGACATAGGTGTGATGTTGAATAGGAACATGTAATGCAATGATCAAATAGGAATTCTAGTGGCAAAATGCAAATAAAAAATGGGAATGTTGTTACGGCACTTCAAAACAAGAAAATCTGAATACGTGATTATCCTTTATATAAGGTATGTTCGTAGTCCACTTGAATATTGCAATATATGGTACCCACACTACCAAAAATATTTGCACAAATAGAGAGTGTACAGAGGTACTTTACAGCTAGAATAGAAGAAGTTAAGGATCTTGACTACTGGGAAAGAATACAATTTTTAAAATTATATAGTCTAGAAAGGAGAAGAGAACGCTACATGATAATACAGGCATGGAAACAGATAGAAGGAATTGACGAAAACATCATGGAGCTAAAAATATCAGAAAGAGCAAGCAGAGGTAGATTAATAGTGCCCAAAACTATACCAGGAAAACTAAGGAAAGCACACAGGACAATCCACTACGTAGCAGCATCGACAATGCAGCGTTTATTCAATGCGTTGCCAGCTCATCTGAGGAATATATCAGGAGTGAGCGTAGATGTATTTAAGAATAAGCTCGACAAATATTTAAGCTGCATCCCAGACCATCCAAGTTTGAGTTTGCTCTCTTTATCTCTCTCAGGTTCGTAGGAATTAAGCAATAGAGAGATTTGCTTGTAATTGTTCAAGATAAGTAATGCTGTTCGTTGTATGCTTTTGATAGAGTAGGAAACTTTCATCATAAATTCAAAGGTAATTTCGGAATTAAGTTTTCCTTTCTCTTTATTGGAAACCTGAAGTCTTGGCAGGGCTGGAGGTCTTGATTTTAGGAGGTTCCTTTCGGTTATAGTTTGATGGAGGAGGTTTTCCAGAATTCTCTTCACACGATCTGAAGCGGCTGCTGGAGCGATTTCTAGCCTTTCGTTACAATTGCATAAACACGAGTGATTAACTCTTTTATGTAAACTGATGAAAAAAAATGACATTTTTCATTTCAAGCTCCCATGTGCGTTTATGGAAGAGAGAGAGAGAGAGAGAGAGAGAGGAGAGAGAGAGAGAGAGAGAGAGAGAGAGATTGCAAATTCGACCTTTTCTGTCTATGACAAGTGAGCATCAGAGCGTAGATAAGCTCCTTCCTCTGGCAAAGAGCACTTCACGCCCTGCACAGACAGACAGACACTCTTGAGGAAATGGCCTCCTTCATATCCTGTTTCTTTGTTGTCAAAGTGTTTGACTCTTAGGCTACTTTTTCTGCTGGAAAGAAGCCATGAATGTCCTCATATCGATCTCGTGGTATTCTTGTTGTCTGTCAAATTTATCAAGAGCAGTATCACTCCGTTCATTTGAGTTTTTGTCTTATTGTGACCCATTAACTCTAGTACCAGACCATTCTTGGTCTCTCTGTCTAGCGCTATATCAGTCCAGTGTTCTTGTGAGTATCTGATTGCCCGTGCCATGTAGATTCTGCTGCAGTTGAATGTCCAATGATGTAGGATCCTGCAGGAACCATCTTTGTGTTGTCTCCCCAAGGGCCTTTGAACTGACCCCCAGCCTTCCATCTCGACCTGTTGTATCCTATCCCTCCAAAACTCTCATTTTCCCTACTTGTTCTGGCCATCGCAGCCTTTTGAATTCCACGGAATTCCACGAAAGTTTGTAATCGGGGGCTGACTGTCTCAGAATCCTTCTCTAGGATGGTTCCTTTTCATCTGACTCAGGTTCTGAGAGTGTTGACATTTTGTAAAAGGAAGTGAAAGGATGTGAGATAATATTCTTTATGCACAAATTCTGGTCAGTTGCTACTTATAGCTCAGTGCTGAGCGCTTTGAGCACCTTATTCTCCTCCTGAAGGGGGTGTGCTGTCTTCTGGTAGTCACCTGGTGCAGGTGAATCACATCTAAAAGGTTCCTGTGTTGTTGCAGTCAGCTGTAAGATTCGGCCCCTTTTCTAGAATTGCCGAAGACTAAAGGGCTTTCTGAGGTGCCAGCTGACATGATTAGTTCTCTCTCTCTCTCTCTCTCTCTCTCTCTCTCTCTCTCTCTCTCTCTCTCGTTCGTATTACAAAAGCCTAACGTTAACATCAGCGTCCAAATGAGTTTTTCAGGATCTCCAAATCAGGGAATATTGTTTCTCATTCACAACTGTCTCTCTCACCTTCGCGAAAGAGATCAGTAATGCTTCTCAATTGTTCCTTCCTCACCGTTCCGAATGGGACAAATTTTACAGAAATGGAAACGTCTGTTCGGCCACCCCCCCCGTTCCAGGACAGCTTTCCAGTGACTCTCTCTCTCTGACTCTGTCTCTTTTTCTTTCTTTCTTTTCCCATTTCTGAGCGTTTCTCCTTGTATAATGTTAACTTTGAAATTTTTTAACTTCTCAAATAATGAATTTGTTTATAGTTTCCAGAGAGAGAGAAGAGAGAGCGAGAGAGAGAGAGAGAGAGAGAGAGAGAGAGAGAGAGAGAGAGAGAGAGAGAGATTGAAGTATCTTTCCACTTGAATATTTTGAACCTCTGATTTCATGTTTTTACTTTTTGTTCTTTTCTGGTAAGTTCCGCAAGGTCGTCCATGTCTCTGGGTGCTGTGAGTTTATTTTATTTTATTTTGTTTTGTTTTACTTTTGGGGGAGAATTCACTTTATTTTATGTCTGACGGAAATAAGTTTTATTTATTTCAGATATTTAAGCTGTAGCTTTCCCTTTAATAGATATTTGCAGTTATTCCCAAAGTATTTACGCGCATTATTATTATTATTATTATTATTATTATTATTATTATTATTATTATTATTATTATTATTATTATTATTATTATTATTTGTTTTATTAAAAGTGATTGCTGCCTCAGCTGCATTAAGTTTTTATACAGGTTCTTCTCTATTTTTCTAATTATTGTTTTCTCATTGTTGCTTAAACTGGTGAGCAACGTACCGAAGGTTGACATATCTCAATTAGGTAATAGTCAAAACGATTGGTTTTTTATTAAAAATTCCAGTGGGGGTAGTCAAATTTTCGGGTATATCCCGTAGAGTTTATTGCAGATAGAATTGATGTTAAATTCTATTTCTTTTCCATTCTTTTCGTGGGGCCGCGACGTTTCGTCTGAATAAACCTCAGACATCCTCTTGGGCGGACTGAAGTGACTGCTTATATTGTGGCGGTGCAGCCGGGTGCTTCGTGCCGCTGCTTTTTCATTGCTAGTGAATGGTTATTATTATTATACAGAAGATGAACCCGATTTGTACAGGAACAGCCCACCAAAGGGCCATTGACTTGGGATTTAAGAAGCTTCCAAAGAATATGAAGGTATTCGTTTGAAAGAAGTCACAGAAGGTAGTGATGGGAAATGCAGAAAGAAGAGATCAGTTATTAGACGAAGATACATTAGGAAATTCATAAATTACAAATAAGTAAAAAAAATAGTTATAGGATATCTTTGTCTTCATTAACCCCTTTCTCTTCAAGGGAAAAGAACAGTCTTTTCTTTTTTACCCTTTCAAGAGAAATCTGTTCTCTCCCTGATTATATTTCTCATGGAATCATTTTTGTCTCTGGACCGACTGTGATGAATTTCGTTCCAGTGTGGGGATTTTGTGCCTGACTTGGTCCTCTTTTCTTCCATCTCTGTTGTCAGTTGGCCTTGGCGGAGGTTTGTGTATTTGATGTCTGTTTATTGACTGGCTTTGTATTTGGGGGCCTTGCTTCGAGAAAAAAAAATAATGATGATTAAAGCAGGTTATTTTTAATGTCTGCAAATGGCAATTCTTTCCTCTTTTTTTGCTTGAATATGTCCTCTTGGCTTTCATCTCCATGTCAGTAAGCCTTGGCGGAGGTTTGCGATTTAGATATCCTGTTATTGACTGGCTTGGCGCTGGGGGCCTTACTTTGAGAGAAAATCACAAAAATGAGAATTATTAAAATGTTTTTAACAAATCCTATGAATAGCAACTCGTTCCTCATTGGATTAAATCCTGAACCTCATAACAGTTTAAAACTAAGGGTTCCTTCTTCCACCTCATTTGCAAAGGGACAAGATAGAGGAGGGAGGTCCTTCTGATCCTGTCCGAATTCGTCCCCTCCACTCGACCCTCATCCCGCGAGGTGTCTTTTAGATCAGTTCCACCCTCCGTGTCAGGGAGAAGATGTTTCCCCTCAAAATGTTGTTTCCTTGTTTCTCTCCGATTTTGTGTGGCTGTGACTTATGCTTTGTTCTTGTGGGTTTATTTGGGTGCTTAGTTTATTATTATTATTATTATTATTATTATTATTATTATTATTATTATTATTATTATTATTATTATTATTATTATTATTATTATTATTATTATTATTATTGTTAAAAGCCATTGCTGTTTCAATGGCATTTAGTGTAGAGTCGTTTCTATTCATATATTATTTCCATCTTCATATTATTATTTCCATCTATCTTGAAAGGTTGACTCTTACCATATTATTATTATTATTAACTAGGTATTCTTGGTTGAGGGTCACGTGATTAGATATAACCGTGACTTAGTTTGGAGATTTTATGTATCAAATCAAAAATCAAAATTAAATTTTTTCTCTCCTCTCCCTCGTCTCTCCGTCCTCAAAAAACGTTCCATTTTTCGTTTCTCTCCCTCTCTCGCATCATCAAAACGACCCGTCCCCTCTCTCTCTCTCGTCTCTCGCTCTCTCTGAGTGACACGAAAGGATAAAATAAAGAAAACATGAATTTATCAAACGTAAAAGCCAGTCATGCGTACCGATGGTATGATGGTTCTATATGAGATTCCCCCTCTGGGATTCATCCCAGGAATATTCATTATTGCTGTGTGGTTCCAACTCCTTCGGTAGTCACTGAAACTGTAATAGCGGTTTCTGCTTCAGTCACCCCGATGATATTCGAAGACTATCCCTGGTTTTGTTTATTGAGAACTCTGTTCTTTGCGAACAATTTTATCATGAAAGAATAATTTTCATTATTTTTAAATAAGAGATTCTAGTGTTATGAAGCTACAGTGTGGTTCAGAAACCACGGCATTGAGAAGGGAGGAGGAAAAGAATGATCCTTACAGACCTTACAGACCTTACAGTTCGTTCGGGTTGCCCCAGGTCCCTCAGTGTGGAGGCACCTCTAATGTCTACCAGAGAGTTGCTAGTACATCTTCCGGTATATTTTGCATCTTCCAATCTTGGATGGTCTGGGATGCAGTTTAGATATTTGTCGAGCTTATTCTTAAACACATCTACGCTCACTCCTGATATATTCCTCAGATGAGCTGGCAACGCATTGAATAGACGCTGCATTATCGATGCTGCGTAGTGGATTAATGTCCTGTGTGCTTTCCTTATTTTTCCTGGTATTGTTTTGGGCACTATTAATCTACCTCTGCTTGCTCTTTCTGATATTTTTAGTTCCATGATATTTTCTGTTATTCCTTCTATCTGTTTCCATGCCTGAATTATCATGTAGCATTCTTCTTCTCCTTTCTAGACTATATAATTTAAGGATTGTAGTCTTTCCCAGTAGTCAAGGTCCTTAAATTCTTCTATTCTAGCTGTAAAGGACCTTTGTACACTCTATATTTGTGCAATATCCTTTTGATAGTGTGGGTACCATATCATATTGCAATATTCAAGTGGACTACGAACATATGTTTTATAAAAGCATAATCATGTGTTCAGCTTTTCTTGTTTTGAAGTGCCGTAACAACATTCCCATTTTTGCTTTACATTTTGCCAAAAGAATTGCTATTTGATCATTGCATAACATGTTCCTATTCATCATCACACCAAGGTCTTTAACTGCTTCCTTATTTGTGATTGTCTCATTATTAGGTCCCCTATATGCATATAGCTTTCCTTCTCTGTCTCCATAATTTATTGATTCAAATTTATCAGAGTTAAATACCATCTATTTTCCTCTGCCCAATCATATACTTTGTTAAGGTCTCTTTGTAGAGCGTTCCTATCTTCATCACAAGTAATTTCTCTACTTATTCTTGTGTCATCAGCGAAACTACTCACTACCGAATCCTTAACATTACTGTCTATGTCTTCAATCATAATAACAAACAGTATTGCAGCTAACACGTACCTTGTGGCACACCGGATATTACCTTGGTTTCATCCATTTCTCATCGTTTGCAATAACTATCTGTTTTCCTGTTTGTGTAAAAATTCTTTTAACCATCTTCCTATTTTATCTACGATATTGTGTTTTTCTAATTTTCTTTGCTAATATATTATGGTCTACTTTGTCAAAAGATTTTGCAAAGTCTAGATAAACCAACAATCTGTTTCATTTCCGCTTTTCATATTTTTGAATATGTTCTCACGGTGGACTAACAGTTGGGTTTGTGTACTTTTCCGGGTACGAAACCGTGTTGTCCTATATTAAAACCCAAACAAATATTTTTATAAATGTTCATAATATTTTTCTTCCATTACCCTTTCATACACTTTCATAATATGTGATGTTAGACTCACAGCCTATAATTACTTGCCTCGAGTCTTGATCCACTTTTGAAAGTATGGGGTGATATATGCTAATTTGTGCTCATCATAAATCTTGCCTGTATCTACACTTGTCTTAATAATATTGCAAGTGGCTTTGCGATAGATTGAACTACTTTCTTTAACAAAATAGCAGGGATTCCATCAGGCCCTGCAGCAGCCTCCATTTTTAATTTCATTAATTGCCTGCACAATATCAGCTTCATTAATTTCTATGTCAGCTAAATATTCACTATTTTCGTCCCTTCCTTACTTCTATATAGATTATCTTCATTATCTATTCTAGGGGTGAATTCTCTCCTTATATCGTTCTGCCAGTATGTTGCAAATTTCCTTGTTTTTTTCATTCGTTTAAATCTACCCTTCAATTCTTTAGAGGGGCTATTTCTATCTTCTTTTTTTTATTCATCATTCATTCGCATATGAGTATAATAGTTTTGGGGGCTTTTGCTTGATATTTAATAGGGTTTTTTCTTCCAATTCCCGTTTTTCATTTTCTTTTGGATTGTATAATCTTTTGTTCTGCATTTTCTATCTTACTTTTTAGTTTCTTTATAACTTTTCATGCATTTTTTTTCTTTTGCAAGACCTTTTTTCCACTTTCTGATTTTTCTTTTTGGAACAAGATCCTTCTGTCTCCTTGGTATGCATGAATGGAGTCGTTTAACTTTTTCTTCTTCGGTAATTATTTATTCCACTACTTTATTTTCTACTAATTTTATTTTAATATCATCCTTTCCGTATTTACTCCCTTATGTCATCGCGTTACCCGAGAATTGTTTATCCCAATCTTTGTTTAAATTCTTCATCTTTATTCTGACCACATTTTATATTTTTACTGTAGAACGTTGTATTTTGCCATATTCCTTCCCACAATTTTTCCTTTTTGCTTATCTCTGTTTTCAACGTTGCTTTGGAATGGAACTGTTTTAATTCTAGTCGACATTATGGTTCTGAAAATACTTCGCATTAATTAAAACTATTATTTCTTTAAACATAAATTCAACCTCGTTCATCACAAATTTACTAGGTCTAAAGTATTTTTCCTTTCTTGGTTGGGCAAGCGGTGAGTTTATTTGTTTTTGAATGTTGATATTCTAGTAGCCATATCTTAATAGCTTCTTTTCGAATTGCCTCTTATCTTCTGCACTACTTATTACTCTCCTTTTTTTATATGTATAAGATACAGCCCACAATCTCCTATTCGTTTCTTTGCCATTCTACGAAAGGAAAGTTGAAGTCCCACCCAGATAGGAGAATAGTCCAGTCCTTGTGATTTCTACAGTATATCATATCCAATTTTTCCAATTATTAAGTTCAAACTCTTTAGTATTAGGAGGTCTTTATATATTACGATTGTTCATTAAATTTTTCAAGATATTCAAATTCTTCCTACGCTATTAGTTCACATTCTGAGTTCACTATATTTCTCTATATGTTTTTTTGCCTTGTTTTTTTGTCTTTCCCAATATATTGGGCGGGTTCCCCCTTGATGTTCCTATTTATTTTTTCTATCCTTGATCTATAAGTTTTGGAAAACCCCTTTTATTTGATCAATTCCATTCCCAGGTCCTTCAGGAATACCTAGGTTTGCACTTTATATTCATGTTATATTTTTTTCTTTCAATTTTCTTTTCAATTTGGGTTAGTTCTTCTAAGTAACTCTATTTTCTTTTTGAGTTGACTCGTAACGAAAACCCTGCGAATTGCATCACTATGATGGTTTGAGTGTTTTCTCCTTCATTTAATTCTTTATTAGGTATAGGAAGACTTAAAGTTAAGGTTCCATTTTCCCCTTAGTTAAGGTTACCAGTAATATTGGAAGTTAGAGTAGTTCTTTAGCCTAGTTACCAGTTTAGTTAGTATCAAACAGTTTAAATTTTTTTTAAGCATTTTGCCCATGCTCTTTCCAAGTTCTGGATGTTGTTCTTTTTTCATTTCAGAAAAATTTGACCATTAAAAAATCATTTTCCATTAATATTTGATCTTCCTTTTATCATAAATTATTCATTTTGTGTTACTGAAATCTGCAAGTTTTTCTCCGTTTTCTGCAAATATCCTTCAAGCATAGAATAAATACAGTTATTATCCCTTGAGTAGAAATTTTGGAGCTGTATGCAATTGAAAATTTTTTGCTGACCATTCTCTGCAATAATCTAATTGGGTGGTTTTGCTTTTCCTCTTTTACCCTTGATATTCTTGATTTTCTCTCTTTATTTTGTTTCTTTATTATTTTGGATTTTTAATTACTTGGTTGGTTATTTATTTGATTATGATTCATGGCTACAGGGTGCATATATTTGCATTTTTTGTCGAACTTACCATCCTTTTCCTTCTTTTAGGTTTTTGCTATTATTTTTTGGATGCAGGAGTTCTCTTGCAATCATCCCCATATCCATCTAGGTATTGGCACATTTACCAATATATTTCATAGTTTTGTGGACATTACGTTAGGATGGTTTGTAAGTAACATCTTTCACCAAATCTGGCAATTTCCCGTCTTTTCACAACAAAAGGGTTGCAGATTTTGTCTTTTAATTGTCTATTTTTTTCCTCCTTTCACCCCGTCATTGTGTAAGAGCTGGTAGAGTGCCTCTTCGGGATTTGCTTTTCTGTTGGGCCATTATTCGATAATTTAGTTTTTCTTCGTAGGTAATGCTGCTTTAATTTGCCTCATATGTAGTATCAATGAGGTATTCTCTGCATCACCATACTTTTATCTTGTTCTTTTTGTTTTCCTTATTTTTTTTCTGTCATTTCATTTTTGTTTACGTTTTCTCTTCCGTTTTCCCATTCTTCTTATTTTCTTCTTCTTCTTCGCCTCCTTCCTCTTCTTCTTTCATTCCTCAACTATCTTTGTACATTCAATCTTGAATTTAATAACACTTGTCTATCCCATGATAGACATGTTGAACAAAAAATTTTTTTTTGGGTTTTTGGAAAAATCTTTTTTTTGTTTTGCCTCAAAAAAAAATTAATCCCCCCCCCCCTTGTATTTACCTCAGCACACTGTTGGGATGGGGTCGGAATTGTTGCATGCAGCACATTTTTCTGATTAAGGTTTTTGGTGGATTGGACTATGCTATTACCAAACTTTACACAGTTTGCATGCTCTTTTGGCATTCTTTTTCCTCAATGCGTCAATTAGGATATCACAAGATTCACACCTTATTCATTTTCTTTGTCGGAATATGTTGGTTTTATGTATATTTTTTATTTCGAGTCCTCCTTGAACCACATTGGATTTTATTTGGATAACTACTTACAAGTTATTTTTCAAAGATGTTTTGCATTAAGAATTTGTTCCAAGTTTGAAGGAAGGATTATATCCTTCTAAATATATCTATGAATATTGCTTTTATTTGATCTTTTGGGGGGGGGGGGGGGGGGGTTAGGGAACTGTTGCTGGATTTCATAGATGAGAAATGCCAGTTCCCTTCCTGCTACCTCATCAATATTGCGAATCTGCTAAAACACGCTAAATTACGCCATCTCTTCCCGCAGTTGGAACTTTACTGACCATCCTTGTTCTGGATTTACAGTATTACCACTTGATAAACTAACTTAGAGAAAGATGCTTTTATCCGACTATTTTCACAACTTAAATCTTATCACCGATAGTTGCACGAAAACTTTCTAGAATTTATTTTCAAATTCAAATTTAGTCGTATTGTTTAAACTTGTTGGGATATCCTGGTTGAATTAATCTGGAATTTCACACAGCGGGGGGAACGTCTCACCAAGCAAGATGGCTACTACAGGACTGCAGGGAGATGAAGAAAATGCTGAGGTCAGTTTTGGGGTCTTGCTTGCGGTCGGAGGTCCAGAAAAGGAAGAATGACATTTGTGATGAAGGGTTGAAGTTCTTTATCTTTAAGGTTTTTGCAGATGTCTGTTTTCGGGTCCCTGGTCTGCAACGCCCCCTATCGGTCGTTCCATTTCGTTGTACCTTCCAGTTCATATTTTCTCTCTCCCCGTCCCTTATTATTTTCCTCAAGCCCTCGCCTGACAGTTTGTTTTCAGGAGCGGCAACTGAGAGGTTTTCAATCATGTAACCTTTGGAAACCTGAACCTAACCCAGCACTCCCCCGTTAAGAGATTACTTAAGGTTAAGTTCTGTTTGAGCTTCTCTTTTCGGTCCTAGCTGTAACTCTTTTTTATTCATTTTAACTGCACCTCCTTTTCATATTCTTCTTGTTTCTTGAGGACCATCTTACTTTTGCCTCCTCTCCTAACCACTTGATTCATAGCGCCAAACTGCCTTTGAATGGTTTTCCTCCCGTCAAAGTGAAAAACGAAAACTTATGGTGCCGCTCGTTTTTGGGAAATCGCTATTTGATGACCACTCTAACAATAAATATTGACTTGAGAGGGAAAATGTCTGTCCTCTAATACCGAATTTTTTTTACTGTCAATTTCCGTTTCAGCGCTGAATGGCCTTAGTTGCCCCAGCGCTTGGCATTATGCCTAAAACCTGTGGCCTAAGTTTGATATCCAATTCCCTTCCATTCCACAGACAGACAAACGTACAAACCCGCGTCCGAGAACGCAGTCTTGGGGTATCTTGAGAAAAAAAAAAGAACGAGGCAGCCACCAGCACAGACTGAATAATCGGCGAAGTGAAAATTCGCCGAAGTAGAGGAAGGGAGACCGTTCTAAATTCTCCTCCTTTCCACCCTTCCGCTAACTAATTTTTTCCTTTTTTTTTTGCCCCAAGTTTTAGAGAAGAAACATCAGACTGAAAAGGATGAAATCATCAGGAGGCTCTCAGGCCTCCTTTGGGAGGCTGAATGATGCTGCGGTCTGCTGGTCCTCTGCCTTAGTGGTCCTTTCCGTTAAATTGGCAGGTCTTCTCTTTCCTCTTGTTTCCCCTCTGTTTGTTTTCTTCAGTTCTGTTTATTCGGTAGAAAAAAAAAAAAAAAACACTTTTACATGAAATGTTATAATGCTGTAATAAAGGATCCTTTCTTCGACCCATCCCCAACACTTTCCTAAGACAAAAAGGGTCGGTTTGCCTGCCAACTGCTGTCCTTTCTGTCAAAAGCATCTTCCTCTCTTTTAACTGGGGGACAAATACTTTTCCTCACCTTGGTCCTCATTCCTCCGCCTCCCCTCCCTCCCCTTTCCACCCTCCACTTCCTGCATTCCATACAAAAAGGCACCGCCCAGGTCCTGTCTTTCCAACCTTCCTCCTCCCCCATTCTCCTCCCCAGCCCTCCCCCACATGCCCCAAACCAAATCCCCGTTTCTTCGAGCTCCCCCATAATCGCAAGGGGTACGGAATTTGGGCTAAGGAATACGAGCTAAAACGGAGAGTTTTAATTATTGTTAGGTTTTTTATAAGAAGGTACCTATGTTGGTTTATTAATTTTAGTTATTAAATATTTTGTAACATTAACATGTGAATGACAGACTTTTGAGAAATGTGTCACACCCTTTATATTAGCAAGAGAATCTTCAGAAACATAAGCAGGAAAAAATCCTTCCTTCCTTCCTGCGGGAGATCCTCCCTCCTACTGGACAGAACTGGCCCTTTCCTACGCCCTCTGACCGACCCTATCTTCTTATAACCTTGAAGCGAACGTATTCCATATACCCTTGCGGCTTCCACCAGAAAACGAAGGGAATAATTCCATTGGTGCCCTGTCCGAACTGGAGAAATTGTGCTTCTGCTGCTGTGTCGTTCGGTGTCAGAGTGGGATTAGTGGTAGAGGGATGGAGAGAATGGATGGAGTCCGGAATCGGTTATTGTCTTAAGAAGAAGTGTGTGAGTGTCTGGGTGTTTTTTAGGGGGATAAATGAAATCCTGGTATGCTTTCATAGGGGATATGAATTTTTATTTAATGGGGGTTGGGGATGAATCTTTGTTTTTATGGGGAAATTAATCCGTTTTTTAGGGGGGAAGTAATTCTGTATTTTTATGGGGGAAATGAATCTGTTTTTAGATGGAAGTGAATCTGTCTTTAGGGTAAGTGAATTTTGTTAGGGAATAAAATTAATCCGTTTTAAACTGGGGCAAATAAATCGTTGTTTTTATTTTTTTAAGGGGGAAAATTATCGTTTTTAAAGGGCGAAGGTGAATCTGGTTTTTTTGGGGGAAAATGCATTATTCTTTTAGAGGGGAAAATTAATTTGTTTTTGGTTTTAGTGGGATAGGTCAAATGGATTTTTTTTTTATGGGGAAACTATTCTCTGTTTTTTATTGGGAAGTGAATCTGGATTTTTTAGGAATCAAATTAAATTTTTTTTTATTTTTTTTTAGCGAAAAAAAATTTGTAGGATTAAATTGTTTTTTTTTTTTTTTTTTTTAGTGGAAAAGTAATCAGTTTTTTAAGGAAATTTTTTCCTATTTAGAAGGGCAACTAGTCAGGTTTTTATGGCGGAATGAACTCTGGTTTTTAGGGGAAAGTAATTTTTAATTTTTTTAGAGAAGAAAAAGTTAATTTACTGTTTTGCAAACGGGGAAATTGATCAAAAGAATCAAAGCGTGAAGCCAAAATCTTCCAGAAGGAATTTGAAAAAAAATGTCCCTGGTTAAATCGCTCATCAGTTTGATATAACATTTTAATGGGGCGAGAGGGGAGGGGGACAAAAAGGGGAGGGGTTTGTTGGATACAAGGGAATTACTGTAGGGTGATACCGCCCCCCTGCATGGTATACCTGACAGCTCATATTCCCATCCCGAAGGCCTAGATTTCTTCCCCAATTCAGTGGTTCATTGCAGGTCCTCGCTGTGATTGTTGGGGAATGTCATACCTGATCTTTCCTTCTCCTGTTTCTTTATCATCATCAGCTTTTCCCATGAGTCCTTTGTTATTCTATTATTATCACTTATTTTATTATTATTATTTTTTTTTGCTTCTATCACAGTTCGCCTCCAATTTCGACTGGGAGGTATTTTATAGTGTGGGTGGGTTTCCGGGTCTTTGGTCATCCTTGCCTCCTTATGATCCAGTCCACACTTTTCTTACTAAGTGTTTGCCGTTTCAGGATCACGACTCCTTCTGCTATGAGGGTCCTGGGAGCTACTTCATGCGTTTAGTTTTTCTAGATTCCTTTTCAGGGATCTTGGGTGGGATCGTTGCCTAGTACTCCTATGATTATGCGGGTACGAATTTGCCACTGGACATATCCCATATCCTTCTTAAAAAAATTTCTATTTTCAGATATTGATACTTTATCCATTTTTTCCCTCCCTTTCCTTTCTTCAACAACTGCGGGTTCCCCATGGTATTGGGCGACTATCAATGAGTGATACTCTTCTTCTTGACTTTGTCCAATCAAACGGTCACGTCCTGGTCTGTTTGCACCGGTATCACCCTATCACCGTTCTGGATACCAATAGTCCCCAGTAGGATCTTTTGGCCTGATCGTTTTTCTAGACACTCCTTCAGGTTTGGCGCCTCGTACCACTTAATTACGCAAGGTAACTGAATGTTTTTATTGGCACAGTGGCCTCCAGTGGAGGGCTTTGTTTTGCCACTGAATCATGCCTCTTTTTGTTACTGGTTCTTGGTGCAAGTGCCGGGCATCTTCGCTTGCTATGTGGTTTATGGTTTGCATTTTTTCGTATTGCAAACCATTCTTACATAATGGGAGAGGAATGTTATTTCCAGTCTATAAAGTTCGTTTGAACATATCTGGTTCTTAGGGCCTGATCTTGTGCCCCCCCCGCTGTTTATCATTCTTTCCTTCTGTTTCCTTCTTTAAACTCTACCCCTCTGTAGCCATTGCCATGGTGTCATCGCTGGCTAGTTCTTTAGGTCTGTCTCATGGTATTGTCCGTGGGCATTGGTTTGTTAGTTGACCAGTCCCCTCTGTGTTTCTGTCAGTCTTTACTCCTGTCTCTTTATATTTCTGGGTCTTCGTCTACTTTTTATTACGTCCTTATTCCCATGCACTCTTTAGCCCACTCGTCTTCACTGTTTTTCAGATTATTGCCCCAGTTGCTTCTGTTTTTCGATGTTTGACGCAGTCCCTCTATACTTAGTAGTTACCTACTCCCTCCATTCCTTTCCTTTGTGTTTATGTTTATAGTCCTGTCCGTATTTGCTCTTGGGTGTAGTGCTTTGTGTATTGTCAGTATGTGTTTCCTGGCTTTTCTGATCTAATTGCCTGCGGAAGTTTTTTTCTGCCTTCGTCATTCCACTATTCCTGCGCCTGTATATTGATTACTGGCACTGCCCATGTGGTTTATGGCTTTTAGATCATATTTCCCCGGCGTTGAGGTTTTTGTACCTTAAGTTATAGCCTTGAGTCTTCTTGCATTATATTACTTTCCTGATCGTTTGTTCCCCCCTCCTTATCTCTTGGTTGTTTTTATATCTTCCTCCTTCCATTATTCCCAGGTATTTGTATCCCTGTCCTCATCTATGGTGTTTGATGTTGCTCCCATTCTGGTAGCTTTATTATTATTATTATTATTATTGATTATTTATATTTATTATTCATTATTATTTATTTTTTATTTTTACTACTATTTATTATGCATTATTTTTAATTATTTTTTATTATTAATTATTTATTAATTATTATTATTATTATTATTATTATTATTATTTTATGATAATTCATTTGGTTTTCGTGTGTGTGTGGTGTGTGTGCGTTGTTGTGTGTATTCACCAGTCCTCCAATTCGACTTGGGATGGTATGTTTACAAGTGTGGGGTTCCCGGGTATTGCATCCTGCCCTACCTTAGGAGTTCCATCACTTTTCTTAGTATGTGCGGCCGTTTCTAGGATCACACTGATTCTGCAAGAGTCCTGGAGCTACTTCAGGCTTCTAGCTTTTCCAGATTCCTTTTCAGGGGATCTTTGGGATCGTGGCCTAGTGATACCTGTGGATTATGGGTACGATTTCCTCTGGGCCAGATCCCTCCCCATTTTTTTTTTTTTTTCCCCTTTTTTTTCTTTTCCCCTTCTTCTTCTTCTTTCTTCTTCTTATTATTCTTCTTCTTCTTACCAAATGGACCCAGATTCCTCATGGGTGTTATTTATCCTTCTATTTATTTTCACCATTTAATTAAGTCTTTCCCTATTGCTGTTACCCAAAGTGAATAATTACCTTCCCCCTCAAAAAGCATCCCACCTCAACCCCGGGGCCATAGAGAGATGAATTATGTGTTCCTATTATGAAAGTTTTACCTCTTCTTCATTTAAGTACTTAAATGTGAAAATTAGAACAGGTGACTTATGGTGAAAAAATCGAATGCTCGGAAAGATTTTCTGCTCTTAAGTCTCTTATCCCTTTTACTTTTTTACTTCAGCCAAGGAAATGATGTATTCAAGAGAAAACCCAGAGTTTTCAAAAACATAATGCAATAAAGTCCATTTTTAGGTGGCAATTACAAAATCTCATTATTGCTCGGTTATTTAAAAGGTAATGAATGATTTATCCTCTATATTCTTTCTTTCTACAGTCCTTTGGAATGAATGGGGGTTGATGCAAGATACTGTAAGAGAACAGTATCACTCCAATCGCTCTCCTCTCCTTCTCTCTCTTTCTCTCTTCTTTCCGTTTCGTTCCCTTTTTCATTCTTATCCCTTTCAACCCACCACCTTGAGAAATCCTTGCCCTCTTCACCTCAGTCCCTTCACTTTCTTTTTAACTTGCTTCAGTGATAGACCTGCGACTCTCTCTCACGGTTTGGAGGATAACCCCCCTCCCCCTACCCTCCACCCCTCCCCCACCCTAACCTTCCTCACACCATTTCTTATAGCTCCCCAGCCCCCTCCCCTCCCCTCCCTTCCTTCCCTTTTATATTGTCGTTTTTATAGTTTATTGGCAAAAATCTCCTTAGGGTCCCGATGGTTGGGGTGTTGTGTCCGAAATAATAAACTCCTTCAGGATGAAGTAGACGCCTCTTTATTTGCCATGAAAAGGGGATTCGTTCACTTCTTCTTCTTTTCTTCATTGCATTGCGTTTTGTGTTCATTATTATTGGAGGGAAAAGGTTTTTTTTTGTTTTTCATGTTAAACGGAGTCCTGCTTTGTTGTTGACCTTTCTTTTTTTCTATTTTTCTTTGCTTAAATTTTGGGGTTTTACCTTTCATGTAATTGCTTATCATTTAAAAGCTTTGGTCTTTTTTATTGTTTTTGTTTCTTAATTTTGTAGCACGCTCATGTTTGGGAATGTGAATTTTTAATTTTCCAAGGTTTGCACGACAAAATTATGTGAGGTTGGTTTTTAATTCAGATGCCTCGTCCTTAAAAATGATATAATTTTTGCACGAATTTCCACGTCTCAAAGGTACAGTAACCTTCTAAAAGAGAGAGATGAGAGAGATGGAGATAGAAGAGGAGAGAGAGAGAGGGAAGGAGAGAGAGAGAGAAGAATTTTAAAGCATAACTGATCTTCCGTTTATAACTTCCTAGCTTTCTACTCTCCCCACATAAGTTCATATCCCAAGAACAGCAACTCAGGTGGCGTCGTAATGAAACCCCAATCCTGTTGGAGTCCACGGGCAACCGTTCCCCATTCTGTCCTGAAAAAGGAAAGTCTACAATTCAGAAAATCCATTAATATTTCAGTAGAAATCTGTTTATTGAAGGTATTCTTTACCCAATATTCAGTTCCAAGAAGAAAGGTTTAATTTTTATGCTTAAAATTCTGGCTCAATTAGGGGTCTTCAAAATCCGGGGTTGTATCACAAATCCTTCGAGTCATGGAGCCTTTCAATCCAGGACACTTCCTCTTTCCCTTCTTATTGGTTCAGGTAACTGCTTGTGATTATTTGGTTTGGACCTTCTATCTCTCCCGTTTTTCTTTTTGCCTCCATTTTAGGCACAGGTGACACCCAGACCCTTTGTTCCCTTTTCCCCCTTGTTTCAACAAAGATGACATCCCATTTTGTTTGTTTATTCTCTCCTCTTGATAAGAGCCGAGAACCTTATCCATCTAACTGGGAGATATCTTTTCCTTTAAAGGGGGATTTAGCTTTTAATGTTTGGTCGTCTTTGATGAGGTATGTGAAAGCCTTAGCACGTTTTAATGTTTTGTCCTTTCTATTTTTTATTTAGGCTCCTGGTTCTCAAAATGTAAACCCATAACAAACCCATTGCTTCTGATTTCGTAACGGTTCTTTTTGTTCTTTTCCATCTTTTGAGGGTGTTTGGGATGAGGTTTGAATGTGTTGGTGTGGAATTAATTCTATGTACACTGAATTAGTGAGAGCATACTATTCTCTCTCTCTCTCTCGCTCTCCTTATCTCCTGCAACCTCCTCATCTCTTCCTCTCTTTCTCTTAATCTATCTAGCTACGTCATTTATGATTATGGAACAAACCAAAATATTTTCTTTTCAGACATGGAATATCTCGTTGTTATATTATTTAATGTTTTGCAATTGGTTACTCCTCTTGCTGATTGGACTGACGTTTTAGTCAAATGTTCCTTCATCTTGGGAATTGAATAGAAAAAGGGTTTCATTATCTCTGCTGACGGGTTTAATCCCTCTCGCTTATGAAACAATCCTCTCTCTCTCTCTCTCTCTCTCTCTCTCTCTCTCTCTCTCTCTCTCTCCTCTTAGCTAATAGCAAAGAAAGTATGTAGTTATTCGAAAATATCCTCTTACGTTGAATCAACTTGAGGCAAACTTAAATAATGTACTGTTCTCTTTGTGGTCCTAAGATTTACATGTACCAATTTTCAGAGAGATCAAGGGCTTCTGATTCTGAATAATTTTTCTATTTTGTATTAAAATCCATTCTATGTTCTTGGGTATAACTTGGTCCTTGTGACTTTTCATTTCCGTTTCACAACTCTTCAGTAAGCAGAAAGACGAAAAAGACATCACCACAATTAAATATTAATACGCGATGCAGACTCATGAATTGATAAAATACCTCAACACAAGACAGTAAAATTATATTGGAATCTATAATTAATATTGACAGATTAATCAAGACGTTTACACTCCACTGATTTTGCAAGTAAGGGTAAATTTCTAGTACAATTTCTAGTTGGAAGCATCATGCCGTCTCCCCGTGACAGAGAGAGAGAGAGAGAGAGAGAGAGAGAGAGAGAGAGAGAGAGAGAGGTGACTTTGTTTTCACGGTGCGTTCGTTTCGTCAAGTTTCTCACGTAACCGAACAAAACAAGAGTGTGGTGCTGGATGAAACGCAACCTTTGTTCGTTGATATTAAACTGAAAATATATCTATTAAAATCTCGAATGTAGCAGAAGCAGCAACAACAACAAAAAGAGGCCTTCAGTAAAAGTTTCGTAACAATTTGTGGTCCCCCAAACACTCGCTGCAAAGCTGGAACCCTTTTCAGAATAAACGGAAATAGAAATAGAACGAAATTCGGGGAATTATTTTTGTCCGACATGAAAGCGTCAGGTGCCAGTTCAGGGGCAAATAACAAGTGTTGCCATTGCCCCCCACCCCCCCACCCCCCGAATCATGTTGGCAAAGTGTTGAGGTGTTCCTGGGACATACTTCCAGATACTACAGTTTGCCAGTTGTTGTCAGCTTTTACTAAAGGAGTCCGTTCATCGTGTTTCCAAATTATCTTATTTTGGTGGGGAAACGTCCTTAGGTGGTTGGGTGAAAATTTCCCAGGTGTTAGGGAAGTTCCTTACGTTGTGAGAAAAAAAGAAAACTCCCTAGGTGGTGAGGGTAATTCCCCAGCCAGTTGGAGAAAATTTTGTAGCTGTGGGGACAATTACTTAGTGTGGGAAATTCTCTAAGTGGAGGGAGGAAATTCCCAGGTGTTCGAGTAAATTGCCCATGTGATAGGGAAAATTCCCAGTTAGTGAGAAAGATTTTCAGGTGGTGAGAAAATTCCTAGGTGATGAGGAACGTCCTGGAGTACTCGCCCTTTTCATCCAGAAATTGGGAGGAAATTCATGACTTCTCTCTACTGCTGCTGCTGACGTCGTCTCCTTGAATTTCAGGTGTTTCGGGTTTGGTTTATTTTCTGTTCTCTCCTATTTATTTATTTCCTTTTCCTTTAGCCTTTCTCTCTCTCTCTCTCTCTCTCTCTCTCTCTCTCTCTCTCTTTGTAAACTGGAAAACATTGAGAAAAACATAAACTTTGAAGCGTTTTCCATTGTCTGTGTCCCCTGAATGACGACAACTGAGGGATGTTGGCAGGTCATTCCACTCACACTTGACACCTTGCGACCACACCGCTCTCCATTGCCAGGGCTTCTTCGCTCTTATTTTTGATGCTGTTGTTGTTGTTGTTGAAGATGATCAATAAAAGTATGCACGCATACTCACTCAGCACATCATCGCGACTACAAAGAAGAGGAGGAAAGGGCCTAAGCTGATTCGTTCTCCTTTGTTTATAGTATTACCTTCTTCTTCTTCTTCTTCTTCTTTTTCTTCTTCTTCTTGAGTTCACTGGTGAAAATGCTCTTCGGTGGACTTGTTCTGCTCTATCACTGCTTATAGAATACTTTTTCATGCAGCAATATTTGTTATGTTCTTCAAGACTTCACCTCTGGAAATGATCTCAGAAGATAGTCATGCAGTGCTTCAGAATTATTCAGAGATTTTTTTTACAAGGAAATTGATTGCTAGAAATGGTTCATTTTTTGTTGGGTCAGCATCAAGTTTTCCTGCAAATGTTTATAGTTTTGAAGTGATTGATTGATTGATTTATTAAAGATTATCTCGCGCTGCAACTGCTAATGGTTATTGACGCCACTACAGTGGAATATATAAAGCATATGTAGACATATCCAAACGAACAAATACATACATACGCACATGAATACACACACAAGACAAAATTATTAGCTTTAAATAAAGAACATAGTAACTCATTTAAATTTAATAAAATAGTGTTTTTCAATTCAGATACGAAAAGAAGGGTTTTTTCTATTAAAATTTAAATAATTTTTGTTATTTTAGGAAACTTGTATTTCAATGAATAGACAAAGATAAGATCAATGAAATCGGAGATGAGCCTATGGAAGTGTTCGTCGCCAAACCGAAGATGAGCGAAGACATTCCAACAATAGTCTGACTCACTTGAAATTAATCTGATTTTTTTCCTAATACTGCCTTCAGTCTCTCTCTTTCCTCTGTGCTCCATCTGTCTGTCTGTGTGTTTGTCTGTCTGGCTCCCTGATCTCGAATTCCTTTAAAAATCAAGCTTTTTATCCTCCACAGGCAAGGTATTTTTTTTCTTTTCCCGACAGAAGACTAAGGTTGGACAATTTTTTTTCCTTGTCTACCTGAATTCTCAAAACTCCCTAGTCATTCATGATTGTTTTTTTCTTTTTAACCTGAAAAGACGCGAGAGGCCTCTTCATCCTTTATGCATGGGTTCCTCCTCCTCCTCCTCCTCCTCCTCCTCCTCCTACCATTTTATTCCAATTTCCAATGCTGTTAAAATGAGCAGTCCCTTTTCATTCACTGTAAAACCTTGGCGCTGTCTCCCAGGCAGCGCTCTTGAATGTTGACGCTCTCTTA
>NC_087214.1:19252150-19269650 GCF_015104395.2 Macrobrachium nipponense | reverse complement strand
GCATTCTATTGGGTGGTTATGTAGAGGAGTCCTTGCTTACTGTAGTATTTCTTGGCTTTTGTTGCTGTATTAATCTATGTATGTATGTACTTATGTATGTATGCATAGAGGTAAAAATCGTCAGATCAGATTGCAATATTGGTTTTCCATTTACATTAATTTTTATTTTTTAAAGTGGGGTTTTCATCTCTCTCTCTCTCTCTCTCTCTCTCTCTCTCTCTCTCTCTCTCTCTCTCTCTGAGCCTTCATTTAGGTACAGTCCAAAAGTTACTATTGGTTTTATCCCCCAGTTAAGATTAACCCAATTATCGGTCCAGTAATTGACGTTGTGGAGTGTGAAAGGCCTTGATAGAGGTTCTGTTGGGTGTCGAATTCAGGCGAAAGTTTCAGGGTATTTTTGTCTCGCTGTCAGATCAATTTTTCATCCAGAGAAAGTGCAGTTGTATCAGTGGGAATTTGAACAGTAATGTTACCTACTGTATGTAAGGAAAATACAGCTGAATTGAATTTAGATTTACTGGTCAATGGGATTAACCTTTTCAGAAATCCCAGTTGTATCAGTGAGTATGTGAACCGGATTGTTACCTAATGGTGTTTATGGAACATAAGCTCTATGGAATTTAGATTTAATTGTACTCAGAAACAGGATTTACTTCTACGTACAGGGTCTCTGTTTCTGTATTTGCGTCTTGCTATCAGGAATAAATGAGACACAGACCATCACATCGAAACCTCTTGGGAAGGACTGGCATCAACTTCTTGAACAGAGGTTTTGAAACAATCTGTCCCCGATCCTGAAAGAAAGGGTTCCATATAATATTTTGGTCAGGTCTGCAAGTGACAGGAACCAGTCCAACGAATATTTGTGGTGATATTTGCAGGGGGAAAAAGGCGCATAGATTTTGTTCTCCTGAGAAGTCTTTGAGGAGTTCTGGAAGGGTTTTGTCATTCAAAGGCCTCGTTATCTTCCAGAGAATCCATTATGGGGCTTTTTGTTCTCACCGCGCGCGCCGCTGGGTTCAGTTCTCCTTCTTCATTTCAGCTCGTATTGCTTTTGAAGAATTCTCCTAAGCCTTTATTTATTTATTTATTTATTTAACATAAGACTCCAAGTCTTCGTGAAATCTGACACAAGTTTACTCATTTCCTGAAGAATCATTCTGTTTTATGTGAAGGATGGTAAGTGCTCTCTCTCTCCTCTCTCTCTCTCTCTCTCTCTCTCTCTCTCTCTCTCTCAAAGAATCATTCAATCCCACTGACTGCTGTCTAACCCAGCGGCAGCCTATTTCAGCTGCAACTCTACCATGTTTAAGATGTAAAGGTTTCTTATCTTCGAATACCGTCATGATATGAAGTTACTATGGTTATTCGAGAGAATGTTCCAGACGCTTTCAAGTTTGGCTGTCTCGTTTTTTATCAAAAAAATGATATTTGGTTGTTTTAATGTCCTTGATGTCCTCAGGGAAAGAGCCTCTGAACCAAATCTGAATCGAGGCTTCAGTTTTCATTGCAAGGACCCGAAAAGTGGGGTGGAGAAAAGGGGGTTGAAATAGAAAGGGGAGCCAAACCCCCGAATTGGCTTGGGTAGTAGGATTAGGCAATTCTGAAACCTTTTGACTTTGTTGTTAATTGCAGTTAATTTTTTTTTTAGCACAAATAGGTCCTATTTCCTCTTTATGGGGGATTTTTTTCTGGGGTTTAGCAAAGGCTTTTGGCCCAGTCTCATTTTTGATATTTTGGTTTTTGCTTAATTTTTATCTTAATCTGTTGTTATTCCTTCGTATCTTTTTCTTTTACTAATTTTTCTTAACTTCATTTGTTGACTCTTCCCTGATGTTAAGTACTTTTACCTTCCGCTTTTGTTTGTCTCTGTTCTTTCAGAAATAATGAATATATTTCTTTTGAAATATCAAGCTCTCTTATTAAAAATATTCCAGTAGGCTAAGTACAGGTTGTCTGCTCATGGAAATGAAGCCAATGTGTCTGGCCAGTATTTGGATGGGGGTACCGGACATGAACCCCTGGCACAAGTTCCTTTGACTATATGTAAGGACGAAGGACTAGCAGCCTCATCCTTCAGGTTGGTGTGGTTTTGAAATTACTCCGCTATTTGTGATTCATATATTTTCTGACACTGCATCGTCAGGGTTGTATAGCCTGTTCCTCTTACGTTTTGTGCTTTATTCAGGAGAGAGAGAGAGAGAGAGAGAGAGAGAGAGAGAGAGAGAGAGAGAGAGAGAGAGAGTTGAGTTTAAACGCCTTCGATAAACATCTTTTCTTAACCATCTCTTTTCAAGAAAAATAAAATTAAGAAAAGAGATAAGTTCGTGTAACTAAGTGTTGCAAACATTTTGGTGTGTTGCACATATGTTGGAAAGAGTTGCATACATGTTGGCAAATGTTAGTGACATGTAGACAGATGTTGCTGACATGTTGACAAGTATTGATGACGTGTTAAGTGTTGATGACAGTTTGAAAAGAGTATCTAACATGTAGATAAATGTTGCTGACACGTTGAGAAGTGTTCCAGACGTTGAGAAGTGACATATGTTAGTGACATGTAGGAAAATGTTATGTTAGTGATATGTTGGAAAATGTAATGTCAGTGACATATTGAAAAAAATGTTGGTGATATGTTGACGAGTGTTCCTGAAATAATGACAAGTGTTGCCGACGTGTTGACTCTAAACATTTATAATTAATTGTTATTGTTGAAGGAGATTTCCAGGATTCATCTATTCAGTCTTTACTGATTGTTTATTCTGTTTATAGTACAATCAGCGCCTGGATCTGAGGTTGGTTAGGCCAGGTGAAGCAGAAAATGTTTAACACTATTTTAGGTTTTCTTGGATTTTTCTTCTTTGTTGCTTTTTGATGAAGGAAACATTATGCTCTTGGAGGGAAAGGTCAAAGGTCAAGGTGGATCCCGATCACTTTTCTGGAGTGCTTTTCTGGTATTAGAATTATTATTATTATCAAAATGATTATTATTAGTGCCTTTTTTATTCAGTTTCAGACTAGTTTCACAATGGTTGGTATAGATTCTCTCTCTCTCTCTCTCTCTCTCTCTCTCTCTCTCTCTCTCTCTCTCTCTCTCCTCTCTCTCTCTCTCTGTGTGTGTGTGGTTACAAGTGGTTCCCTTCTCTTTTTCGAACAGGAATTTTGTGGGACCCTGCTCTCTCCAAAACAAATGGGCCAGAAGTAAATTCCTTGCACACTTCCTCAATTTCGTAGAGCCCCTTTATAAAACCTGGGCTATTTTTCGTCGACACTAAACTAACGCTCTCTCTCTCTCTCTCTCTCTCTCTCTCTCTCTCTCTCTCTCTCTCTCTCTCTCTCTCTCTGTGAAGCTTTTACAATAGTATACAACATCGTATGAAATCGAAAAATATCTTTTATGTAGATTATTTAAATGAAACTCATTTCTTAGCGTGTAATGGTATGCACGTAATAATACTTTCTTCGTTCTGTAACGAGGTTTCTTGGTAAGAGTGGCCTAATGCAGTTACTTTACTGGCGCAATTATTTTATTCTTTCATTTCTTTCTGCCCTCAGACTAACAGTCTTCATACAAAACCAGCAAAAGGAAGTAATAATAAATCAGAATAATGATTATTCAGTCTCATTACTAAGATACGCCATTAATTCCGTTTTCTATTGACGTCAGTTTTATTCACAGACGTCTCTAGAACTGTGTTGGCGCTTTCTGCTGGCGAACTGAAAATATTTCCATGTCTATCGTCTTTTTTCTTTTTTCCCAGTTCCCACGTGACATTTTACCCTTCTACTGCATTTGTGTCTTGGCTAGATTGCTACTGTAAAGAGAGAGAAAAAGAAAGTTTTATTTGAGACGCTTTGAATTGTATCTGGATTTGGGCCACTTCGAAAGTTCAGTTTTTTATTGATTTTCCCTTCTTTGAATGGATGTCGCAGTTACAGAACGTAAGCTTTCTGTGGGAAATCAAGTCGTATTATTCACCTCGTACAAGTTAGTGGAACCACTTGATTTAGATAATATTTAGGAACACCACAATTTTTTTGGTGGGGTGGGGGGGGCGGCCTATATGAGCTGCTTAACGAATCTCGCTATCCGTGTGCTAAACTATAGTTCCCAGCGCGTCGTGTAGCTTGTAGTTAGTTAGTATGTAATGACTAAAGTCAACTATTCTTATTATTATTATTATCATCATTATGATTTGTGTTATAGAAGGAAATTATTTATGAATATTCATGGATATTTTTAGGAATAGTTCTAGTTTTCACCGCCATGGTCGGTCTGTCCTGGGAGAGCAGTTGACAGCGTTTCCAGTTCATATTATTATTATTATTATTATTTGATTTTATATTTATTATATTATTATTATTATTATTATATTATCCATGATCCGTAGAGCTGCTGAATCTATGCGGCTGCTGTAGCTATATTTATTATATTATCATAGTTGATTTTGGTGTATTAAAAGGAAAAGTCGCTTCCAAGTTTTTTCTGTCGAATAATATCCAGTTAGTTCTTCATAAAGACGACAGCCATAATGATTTTTGGAGGGAGAAAAACGCAAGCTTTAAAAGCTGTTGGTCACCAGTGGCAGAAGAGGGAAAGAAAGAAAACAGAGGGAATTCTTGGGGTTGTGGCTTAGAGAAGACTTTTGCTTTTAAATATCTCTAGACTCATGCTTTATTTAAAATGGGGGGGGCGTGTTGGATTTTTCTTTTTCACTTGTCGAATGTTGTCACGGAGCATAACAGAGGGTTTCGGAAATATGTGTTGTATGACTGGAGTCTAAAACCATGTTAGTTTTTTTTTTTTTTTTTTTTTTTTTTTTTTTTTTTTTTTTTTAATAGTTTGGGTTCTTTAACCAGTGGTTTCTGCATGGTTTTGTAGAGGCCTATTAGCCCTGTTGCTTTTAACCTGATATTATTGTTTTATTAATTATTTTGCAATAATTTATACTTCTGGATTTTTGGAAATTTAAGGTATCAGAGGATCGGATATGTAATGGCTGCTCTGCAAGATATATATTTGTTTATTTGTTGTGCACTGAATGCTAAAGGTGTTGCGCGGTAAACGATATTAATTTTCCCGTGATAAATGCTGTTCATTTTCAGTTTTAACTCTTGGGGAGAGAGAGAGAGAGAGAGAGAGAGAGAGAGAGAGAGAGAGAGAGAGAGACCTCTTCTAAGGTAGAAACAATGGTTGTCATCATAGGCTGAAGCTTCATATCGGTAAATTAGGCCTATCGTACAAAGATTTTATCATAGAAGGAACAGAGGCTGGTTTTTATTTAAGTAAATTTAGCGTTGCACTGATATTACCATCGAAAGTGTCCAAAATTCTCATAAAAGACAAAAGACGATGCGTCCAAACCAAGCGCAAACAAACATCAGCAAAGAATTGAAAATGTGTCAAACAACCACCCATAACTTCACAATAAGAGCTCAATAATGATGTTTGCGTGGGATGGTAAGGGAAGGGGGAGGAGAGGGGAGGAGTTGTTTGGTGTCGCCCTGCTGCTGAATTTACATATATAAAAAAGACAACCTACATTATCGACAGCTGTTGCAAAAGGGCGTAAGCCCTCCAGGGATGGGAGCATCCTCTCTTCTGCTGCTGCAGGAACGTCACAGAGTTGACGTCAAACTCCTCCTTGAGCTTTAGGAGCTTCCAGAATGTAGGAGACAAGAAGGATTCCAAAGGACTCCCAGATGCCTTTGGACCTTCACTGGAGTTAAGGATGCCTCTTTAGAAAGGATGCTGCTATTGCTGTGCTATCCTTCGGATATCTTTCAGGTTGATGGTCAGGATCCTCTAAAGCTTGCCGCACACTGAGCCCGAACGGACGCGCCCGAACAGAACCGAAACGTCCGATAGAAATCGAAAGCATGCATTCTTACCTGACTGCGCCACTGGGCCAGAACAGAACGGAACCGACGCGCCAGAACAGAACGGAACCGACGCGCCAGAACAGAACGGAACCGACGCAGTATTCTTTGAAAGATATGAGAGGGTTGCTGTATGTTGAGGAAGGTTGTGTAGGTGTGGAGCTTCAACTTACTCAGCTGACTAAAAAAATGGAAAAGAGGCATAAGAGATAAGATTTTGATTTGTAGTTCTTTGACTATTAAATTAATGTGATTGCATGTGTGTGTGTGAGAGAGAGAGAGATGAATTAATAATTTATTTCACAAAGAGTGAACGGACTTCCCTTCACGAACAAGACCGAAGTGTAATCACTGTTGTGCACAAGCTCTTACTAATTTTCCTGAATATCCAGTATTCATTTATGACTGGATAATCATTTGCATGTTTAATATTCCATTAAACAGCTTAATTGCTATGCTGTTTACTTTACGAAGGGGTTGATATGCAAGAGTAAATCATTATTGGTTGTCTGTCCCAAACATTCTGGGAGGGTTGCTCTTTATATTGTTATCTATTTATTTATTTATTCTTTATAATGCAGAGCACATGACCTTCTACTATCTACTACCACATTCGGTTCCGTTCTGTGGCTTCTGGCTCAGTGTGCGCGCTGGACGTCGTTTCTGTTCTGTTCTGAGGCTTCGGTGGCTTCGGCGGCGGTTCCGTTCCGGCTCAGTGTGCGGCAAGCTTAATGGTTTTCCAGATGAGATGTGGCTTCGTTTTTTTATGTTTGATTTTATTTTTTAATGTTTGTATTCTTAGTTTTTCTACGTCATCTCTTTATTTTCTGGATCTCTTCATCTTGCCGTGCTGAACGACCAAAAGTGACCCCCTAGCCCCGCCCAACCCCCACGCTTGACTTGACAGCCTAAATTTCATCAAATCAATCCTGACTTTCATCTGTGAGAGGGAAAGAAGACTGTTTGGGTTGATGGATTGCAAGATGGGTGAACGTTGGATGTCTGTCGTTGGGTGAAGTTCATCTGCGCGATGCTCTTTTGTTCCCCCACGGGAATGATTCTGGAGGTTAGACGCTGTGGTATGAAAGGGGATGCAGTTCTCGGTCGGTCATTCGTTTTTTCCTCGAAAGAGAGAGCAGGGAGGGAGGCTACCTCAACTCTACTATAAAATATTCTACCAGCATTTGTCAGCAACTTATCGGAAACACATCACAAACATGTTGAGTACAAGTTGATGACTTATTGGTAGTCCCGACAAGCGTTTGCCAGAGATTCGCACTCCTTAGGTGTTGTACTGTTGTTAACTTGTTGTCAACCCTTTTCGATGTGGAAGCAATAAGTTAGTGAGAAGCTGATACCCAAGAAAGAATTTCTTTTGGGGGTTAAATTCTACTCAATTTGGGAACGAGATAAAACTGCAGCAAGTGCTTGTAATGGGAAATCGCTAAAGGTAATTATTGTAATTGATGCCAACAACATTTAGGCCAGTATTTAGGAGGTAATTAAAGGTAATTAATGATAATTGTTATTTCCATTTCAGGATCAAATGTGATCATTTGGTAGGAAACCTGATTCCGTTTTTCGAAACAGCTGTGGTGTTGAATTTTTCTAATGTAAATGCAAATACATATACTTATAGTACATATATATATATGTATGTATGTATATATACAAACGTATATATGGATATATGTACATATGTAGTGCCACTGCTGACGACTTCTAAATAACAGGAGAATGAAAAAAAATAAAAAAACAAAAAAGAGAGAGAGAGAGAATCCATGTCAACACCTAATAATTGTCAAACACTCGGAATAAGCAACTGTCACAGAAGTTGATCACTTTCAGCAATAATGGGAAAGTTGTAATGGAATATTTAACACTAATCGCTTCTTACGTGATATAGATCCCAGGCTTTTTCGCTTTGTATTGACTTAGTTTGTGTTTGTGTGTCTTGTTTGTATGGTTGTGCGATACTGCCTTATACAACCATCTAAATGCATAGAACCTGGATGTCGGTTTAAATCAAAAGTTAAAAGTTTTGTTGAAAAATTATGGATGCTTTTATGGTATAGATTCATTTGGGTTGTAGTCGACTGACTTTGAGAATCTCTCTCTCATCTCTCTCTCTCTCTCTCTCTCATCTCTCTCGTCACTCTCTCTCTCTCTCTCTCTTATATTATATAAACTAAAGGCCTCTGTCAAGAGTAGGAAATTGCTTTTTTGTTTGTATAGTAATAAGAACAGTAGGCCTCAAGTCCTTGTATTATGTAAATCATATGAGTAAAGGGTCCGGGCTCTTCTCTCTCTCTCTCTCTCTCTCTCTCTCACACACACACCACACACACACACACACACACCAAGCATTTCATAGGAATCAGAAGAGGGAGTACCTATCTGAGAAGAATAACTGTTCATTAAGGCTTAAAGAAGTCTAGTCATATGTTTTCAAAATTCGTATTTTACGCATTACTTCTGAAAAAATACTGGAACCTTCAGTAAATACAATATATGTTACCATTAAACATGAGAGAGAGAGAGAGAGAGAGAGAGAAGAGAGAGAGAGAGGAGATGCCGTTCAGAGTGGTTTGTGTATTACTCGTGTATTTCCATCAATTTCGTCGTAATTGTTCATAACTCCCACATATAACTAATCCCAGACCTTGTAAAATTCGATTGTTCCGAGCTGCGCTGATGGACTCTAATATTGAAGGTCTTCCTGTGCAGTTGGAGTAATCTCTTCCTTTAATGAGTCCTTGTGTGAATCAATTTCTCTCCTCAGTTTCGTAGGAAACGGTTCCCAGGTGATCGTCCACTTGTGGGGAGGACGGGAGAGTCTTGATCACTGTTCTTTGTGAGGAAGTTCGGGAAGTGGTGGGAGGAAGTTTGTGGTTTTAAGGAATGAAAGATAAGAGAGATTAGTGATTGAAAAACGATTTGATTTTTCGTGTTAACTTTCCTCTCAGCGGCAAAAAAGGATACTATCTGATTTCTGCCTGATGTGAGATTGACATGAAGAATGAAGCTGTATAAAAACAAAAATGAGAGAGAAATAAGTATAGTTTTGATTAGAGGAGATTTATACCATTCATAAATAGTATTTATTGGCCACTAGCTGTTGACCCTGTCCTCATTGTGTACATCTTGTAATGACATCGTTAATGTGATTTTCATTGGTCTAGTTATCAATTTTAAGATGTGTAATGATAAGAGGAATTTTCTTTTTTTGTTATTCACAAGGAATATATTTGTTCATTAAATGATTTATTTCTCATTCGATAATCACCTGTTTTATTATTTTTTCTTCGTAGCCACAAGAGTATCATTGATTATATATCAAAGTTACTATTACTATAATAAGATGGTAAAATTATAGTTTTATCATCAATTTCAATTAGCATTAAGAAATAGATAAATATTTATAATATTTCATTTAGAATTTTTCCCCTTTTCTGACATTTTTATCGAAAGAAAAACCAGTTCCTTTCTTTTGCAAGTCTTCATCACGGCTCGAAAACAAACACACACACAGCGAAAGAAAGAGACCAACCATGTCAATATTATGTTCAGGTCTCGCTAACGAGGATATCTCCTTGTTTTCCTCCTCCTCTCTTTCCTAAGCCCTAATCCTTCCTCCATCCTACCCTTACCTAGACACACACCATCCCACCCCACACATCCTATTCGGTTCTTCTCGAATATCTAGGAATTTATTTAGATGTTACAAGGGGAAATGTAGAAAGATGTCAGCCGATGAAGTGGGACCTTTCCCAGCAGACGGAGACTTGATGTTTGGGAACTAGAGGATATATCGTGGCTTATTTTTATGGTATTTAGTTATTATAACTGTTGAGTTGTGAGTGGTGGGTAGAGGGAGCTCAAATAGGTAGCAGATTGAATTCTACAAGCACAAAGTCTTCATTCTCGACGTCGCAAGGATCATTTCTCTCCTCTCTCTCTCTCTCTCTCTCTCTCTCTCTCTCTCTCATAATATCTCTCATAATATCCAAACAGCGTAAGGAATCCAATCTCTGTTATGTCTAATGTGATCGTTTCCACGCAGACGCCTTGAGGTAAGCAGCTCTTGTGGAATTAATGAGAGAGAGAGAGAGAGATAATTTTCTGATTTCTGTGCGCTTTTGAGAGCTGTGTTTACCAGAAGATTCCACCACTACAGAGAGAGAGAGAGAGAGAGGAGAGAGAGAGAGAGAGAGAGAGAGAGAGAGAGAGAGAGAGAGATCGTACAATCATCATATTGAACGACTTTGGTTAATGGTTGATAGGGGACGAGATCAAACGCTTCTCCCCCTCCCCTTCCTCTCCCCCTCCCCCCTTGTGATCCTCAGCCCCCCTCCCTCATAAATTGATTGTGATGAAGGGCGAATATGTCATTTAATTGTTTTGACTTAACGTCACCATTGATCAAGAATGAGTAAACTCATTGTAGACTCATTATCATTATCATTCCAGGTCCTGTCTGGATGGGCCTCTGTGATGATGAGACTGATTCACCATCTCTCTCTTTCCAGCCTCTGTTTTCCCTCGACGGTTGATTCATTCTCTCAGTCAGTGAAAGAAAAGAAGCGATGTTACGACGTTGAATGATAGGAGAAGAGTTTCAGTCACGGCGAAGATGCCTTCATTTCATTCATTATTTCCAGACTCCAGGAGTCTTTTTCTATTACAATTTGAAGTGGAATTTCTCCAAGTTTCCCCTTCTCTGGATCTTTACCTTGCTGTCCAACCACTCCAACTCCCCTCTTGTCACTGTCTTGTAAGTAATCTCTCTCTCTCTCTCTCTCTCTCTCTCTCTCTCTCTCTCTCTCTGTTGTATTCCAAGAAAATTGTGCTCTTATGGTGAACAATTGAATGTTCCCTCGTGTGGATATAATGATACACTTTTGATGTCGGTTATTCAAGATCTCTCGAATTTCGTTCTGTTTTACCCTGTAGGTCTTCATGAATGCTCTTTATTTTGCATAAGGCTTTTAGGGAAAAGCTGACTTTTGTTTGAAGAGAGGCGAGGACAACGAGCGATGAGAAATTCCTGTCCATTTTATCGTAGAAGAACAAAAACGTGGATCCTATTGGACTTCTCTCTCTTTTTTCTTATTTTTTTTTCTTGTGTGACACTCTGTTGTCAAAATTGGTTTTATTCTGTTTCCTTTTCCTTTTCTCCTCCACCCCTTTTTTTTCATTTTTTATATAATCTCCAAAAAGATCGAGTTGCATTGATTCAAGAGCACATTTTTTTTTATTCTGTCAGGTGGAATGGGTTTTCCACCCAGTCGATGGTAAAGCTTTTTTTCTTTTTATACTTTGTCATTGCAAGGTTTGTCACCTTGATGACGTAGAACCTAGTATTACGAATATCCAATCAGCCAACAGAGACGCTATAAGTTCATATCGATTCTGACCTTACAAAATCACCCTCGATCTGGGTGCTTTCGTAATTAGAATCGATATGAAACCCCGTCTACCATGTTGGCCAATTCGAGCGTTTTGACAGCACGTAGCCTTTTGTTATGAATACTTATCACATCGAACCATGATCCATTTATATATCAATTCAAGCTACACAAATGTCCTTTAATATCTAAATTCACTTTACCTCCCAAATGATATATTTTCATATATGTACCGAAGGGGAAGGGAATTTTTTAATTGATAATAATTTCGTCCCCCCATGGGATCGAACCACCGTCCAAGTGGGAGATAATGTATGTATTTCCATTTTTCTCTCTCTCTCTCTCTCTTCTCTCTCTCTCTCTCTCTCTCTCTCTCTCTCGTTCCAATTACAAACGCCTGACGTTAACATTAGCGTCCAAATGAGTTTCCAGGACCTTCAAATGGGAATATTGTTTCTCATTGACCTTTCTCGAAAGGAATAAAGGAATGAGTAATGATTCTCCTTGCTACTCCCTCTCCCTTCCGAAAGGGCAAAATTTACCGAAATGGGAACGCCTGCTTTCGCCACCCACCACCTTTTCCAGTACCGCCTTCCAGAGGGCGCCTGGAAGATGAGTCGTCAGAGGATTGATTTTAGGACAGCAGTCTTCTTCGCAGGATCTGTATTGTGGCCCAAAACAATCCGCTCATCCTGTTTGTCCTTTTGAAGGACAGAATAGAACCCGTCGGCTGGCTGTGTGATTTAGGAATGCTGTTTTTAGTCAAGAGGTGAAGAGGAGAGAATCTGAGTGGGCTTGGAAGGGCAGGCCCATTCGCTGGTTTTGTGACCAACAACGTGATTTTGTTTTAGAAGTTTCTGAAAGATAGTTGAGAATATTTTTTGAGTGGCAGAAATTGAGAACTTTAAATAAAGTATTTTCGAAAGAAATGATTCATGACATTTAAAGCTGATGGAACTCCTTGATATATAGATTAGTTTCGAAAGAAATGTTTTCAATATCGAGTTTAAACCTAGACGCAAACATTAGCCCTTGTACATATATCTACAACCTTCCAGAGCAGATTCGTAACTGAGACTTCTCTCTAAACGCTCCCATATATTCGCTCGTGTGTGATCAGAGGCCTTCAGATATATTGCCCCCCAAAAAGGTGAGGGCAGGTTGGGGGAGGAATTGCCATTCGTCTCCTGGGCAGAGAGAGTGACATGAGTTCTATGAAAGAGCAATGGGCCAGTTGCCCATATGGAAATGGCGTCGGTCTCATCAGATGATCATCGCCTCTCAAGACTCTCCTTTTAGAGAGAGAGAGAGAGAGAGACATTCTCTCTCTCTCTCTCTCTCTCTCTCTCTCTCTCTCTCTCCTCTCTCTCTCTCTCTTTCCTTGCTTGGTAATTCTTATCATTTGTTTACGCATTTTTAATAAAATGAATTTCCTTGTAGTTTCCAGAGAGAGAGAGAGAGAGAGAGTTGATAGCTAAAGGTTTACTTTTATTACTTTTGCATTCAATGAAATTTTTCCACTTGGATATTTTTAAACCTCTCTAATTTCAAATTTTTATCTTTGTTTTTTCCAGGGTAAGTCCCACGAGGTCGTTCATGTCTCGGGTGCTGTGACTTTATTTTATTTTATCTTTTTTTATTTTGGGCGGAAAAATAACTTTATTTTATGTGTTATAGAATAACTGTTATTTATGTCAGGTATTTAAGCTGTAGCTTTCTCTTTAATGAATATTTGCAGTTATTCCCAAAAACGTGCAATATTCGTTATTATTATTATTATTATTATTATTATTATTAGTTATTATTTATTAGTTATTATTATTAGTTATTATTATTATTATTAAATTATTCAGAAGATGGTTCCTATTCTTAGGAACAAGACCCACCACAGGGGCCATTAACTAAATTTCAAGAACCTTCCAAAGGATGTGAAAGGTGTTCATTCGAAAGAAGTCACAAAAGGTAGTAATGGGAAATAAAGAAAGGAGAGATCAGTTATTAGGCAAAAATAAATTATGAAATTCATAAATTAAAAATTAATAAAAAAAAAATGTTGTTATAGAATAATATCTGTGTCGTCTGAACCCCTTTCTCTTCAAGGGAAAAGAGCCGACTTCTCTCTTTTGGCCTTTCAAGAGAAATCTGTTCCCGCCCTGGAATCATTTCTCTCGGAGTAATTCTGTCTCTGGACCGACGGTGGTGGATTTCGTTCCAGTGTGGAGATTTTGTGCCTTGCTTGATCTCATTGGCTTGTTCCAGCTCTGTTGTCAGTGGGTCCTTAGCGGAGGTTTGTGTAGTTGATATCTGTTTATTGACTGGCTTTGCACTGGGGGCCCTGCTTTGAGAAAAGGAAATAATGATGATTAAAGCAGGTTATTTTCAATGTCTACAATGGCAATTCTTCCCCTCATTTTTTTGCTGACTATGTCCTCTTGGCTTTCATGCCCTTGTCAGTAAACTTTGGCGAAGGTTTGCGATTTAGATATCCTGTTATTGATTGGCTTGGCGCTGGGGCCTTAATTTGAGTGAAAACTCACAAAAATGAGAATTATTAAAATATATCAAATCCTATAAACAGCAACTCGTGCCCCATTGAATGAAATCCTTTTTAAGAGAATCCTTTTCCTTGAAGGACTCCCCTCGCATCGTGAACCTCATAACATAAAACGAAGAATGTTCCTTCCTTCTTCCACCATTTGCAAAGGGACAAGATGGAGGAGGGAAGTCTTCTGATCTTGTCCGAATTCGGCCTCTCCACTCGACCCTCATCCCGCGAGGTGTCTTTTCGATCAGTTCCACCCTCCGTGTCAGGGAGATGTTTCTCCTCAAATGTTGTCTTGTTTCTCGAGGATTTGTGAATTCCGCTTTGTTTTTGTAGATTTATTTGGGTTCTTTGTTTGTTGTTATTATTATTATTATTATTTAAAGCAATTGCTGTTTCAACGGCATTTAGTGTAGGAAGTCTTCTCTATTCATATATTTCCATCTGTCTTGAAAGATTGACTCTGACCATATTGCTATTATTATATTATTATTTTATTAATGTTGTTATTATTATTATTAATAACTTGGAATTGGTACACGGACACGTGAGTAGAATAAAACCGTGACTTATTTTGGAGATTCCTGTTCGTAGCAAAAAATGTAAATTCTCTCTCTCTCTCTCTCTCTCTCTCTCTCTCTCTCTCTCTCTCTCTCTCTCTCTCTCTCTCTCTCCATGAGATTGTATGACGTACTATTGAGAATAATCGAAAACATTAGAACATAAACTCCAAATAGTGGTTTCCCTTCTCAGTTTATTTTGGTCAGTCCTTAATTGGACGAATTGCTGATAAAATAAAAAGATTGCTATTGACAGTCGTTTGAAGAAGAAGATTAAAAAGGACTTATTTTATCTCACCTTCTTGTTCTTCTTCCTCTTCTTCATCTTCTTCTTCCCGTTTAGGATTAATCAATTTCATCTTTGATGTATCTCTGGGGTTCGTCACTGTATTGTTTTCTATCTCCACCCTCTCTCTCTCTCTCTCTCTCTCTCTCTCTCTCTCTCTCTCTCATCAATGTTTGCGACGACACTGTGGAGAGAAAGAGAATCCGTGAATGTCTCTTCGTTTATCTCTTAAGTCGTTTCGCGCTCTGGAGATGGCGGTAGAATGTTAGTTGTTAATGTCTGCAAAAGCCTAATCTCGTAGGGATGGGGGGGGGGGGGGGGGGGGCGTTAGTGCTATTAGTACACCTCACGCGGTATACTGTAGGCATTACATAAGAAGGTTCTTTGGGCGTCCCTTCGACCCATAGCTGTAGCTCCTTTCATTTCTTTTATTGTACCTCCATTCATATTCTCTCTTCCATCTTGCTTTCCGTAGTCCTCTCTCAACAATTGTCTCAACATTTTTTACAACACTGAATGACCTTGTAGGTCCCAGTGCTTGGCCTCTGGAGTAAATCTTGTATTCCAGTTTTCAGTTTTGTTAAAAGGATTCGGTTTCACGAATGTTCTCTTGTGAAAAATCAAGTTTGTCTTCCTTAATGGTAAGTGTCCGGTTTCTCTCTCTCTCTCTCTCTCTCTCTCTCTCTCTCTCTCTCTCTCTCTCTCAATTTCAAAAACTTGACACGAAAAGATAAAATAAGAAAACATGAATTTATCAAACGTAAAAGCCAGTTCATATCGCAATGATGGTATGATGATTCTAGATGAGATTCCCCCTCTGGGATTCATCCAGAAATAAAGTTTATCATTGTGTGCGGTTCCACCTCGTTTCGGGAGCCACTGAGACTTTGTAATGGTGATTCCTGCTTCAGTCTCCCCGATGTTATTCGAAGACTAAATTCGTGTTTTTATTTTATTTATTGAGATCTGTGGTCTTTGCGAACAATTTTATCGTGATCGAATGTCTTCATTATTTTTAAATAAGATATTCCAGTGTTCTTGAGTTACAGTGTGGTTCAGAAACCCCGTCATGAGGAAGGAAGGAGGAAAAGAATGATTCATGACCGAAGGGAGAGGAAAAGATGCTGAGGTAAATTTTGGGGATCTTTTGCGACGGAGGCCAGAAAATGTAGACTTTTGTAATGAAGGTTGTAGTCTTTACTTAAGGTTCTGTGCAACGTCCCTTCGGCCCCTAGCTGCACCCCTAATCGTCGTTCCTTTTGGTTATTCCTCTGTTCATATCTTGTTTTCCTCACCTCTCTTGACCTATAGTGTCATGGTGCAGCTGCAAAAGGTTTGCCTCCTTTAAGACCTTGTTACTTGGTTTCCCTTCCAGCACTGAATGACCTTTGGCCTCAATTTCATATTCCATTCCCTTCTATAAACAGACAAGCACACAAACCCACGTCAGAGAACACAGTCTCTGGTTACCTTGCTAAGAAGAGGCAGCCATCAGCACAGACTGAATGGGAGAAGTGAAATTGACCAAAATTAGGGAAGCGAGAACTGTAAAACTCTCCTCTTCCCTCCGGTAACTAATTTCTCTGAGTGAAAACGAACATCGAAGTGAAAAGGATGAAATGATTCGGAGAGACTGAGGCCTCCTTTGGGAGGCGCCTCAGGGTGCGGTCTCTGCCTCGTCCTCCTCTTTGTGCTAAGTGGCATTTGTCTTCTTCTTCCCTCTCTGAATTCCTTAATTCTGATTTGTATTTAGAAACTTTTACAGGAAAAATTTTTATATACTATTACTGAATTAGATCCTCTTCTTCGTCCGTGTGTCTTTCTTCTCCAAAGCCTCTTCTGCTGAATGATATAATTGTTTGTGACTCGGGAATACTGCTTCTCAGGAATATTTGTGTCATAGGTCGTAGCTTGAATTCCTTCCTGGTCTTGACATGGACACTTAATTATTGCAAGGGGCGAAGGAATCTCTCTCTCTCTCTCTCTCTCTCTCTCTCTCTCTCTCTCCTCTCTCTCTCCCTACAATTCCCTTTTGTAAACAGAAACTCCTTCTCTCTTCATTTGCGTAGATTTGGCTTAACGTTTCCCGAAGAATTTTCTTTTCATTTGTGAACAGGAGAGACGGTTATTGTAAGGCAGGTTTTGGCTTCCAAAAGGATTTTCATGGCTATGAATAGTGTGCATTTGCATACCTCTTAGGGGAAGAGAGAGAGAGAGAGAGAGACAAAGAGAGAGAGAGAGAGAGAGAGAGAGAGAGAGAGAGAGAGAGAGCCTCTTTCTCGGGCCAATTCACTGTCCAATGTGTCAATTTTGGTCGTGGCTAAGTATATTGTATACATTTGCATAACTCTCACAAGAGAGAGAGAGAGCGAGCTTCTTTTTCAAGCTAGTTCGCTGTACAGTGTTTTTATTTCTCTCATAGGTGTGCATTTGCATACCAATAAGGAGAGAGAGAGAGAGAGAGAGAGAGAGAGAGAGAGAGAGAGAGAGAGAGAGAGAGAGAGTATTACATTTGCATTAAATTGAAATATCTTTCCACTTGAATATTTTAAACTCCAATTTCATGTTTTTTATTTTCATATATTTTTTATTGTTCTTTCCAGGAGAGTCCCACAAGGTCGTCCATGTCTCTGGGTGCTGTGAGTTTATTTTATTTATTTTATATTATTTTTTGGGGGAGAAATTACTTTATTTTATGTCTATTGGAAATAACTGTTTTTTATGTCAGGTATTTAAGCTGTAGCTTTCCTTTAATGAATATTTGCAGTTTTTCCCCCAAAAAGTATATACGTGCAATATTCGTTCTTCTTCTTCTTCTTCTATT